>NW_027461866.1:0-282116 GCF_050947455.1 Rhinoderma darwinii
CTGACTGTAAAGAGCAGCATGTGTTACTATACTGACTGTAAAGTGCAGCGTGTGTTACTATACTGACTGTAAAGTGCCGCATGCGTTACTATACTGACTGTAAAGTGCAGCGTGTGTTACTATACTGACTGTAAAGTGCAGCGTGCGTTACTATACTGACTGTAAAGAGCAGCATGCGTTACTATACTGACTGTAAAGAGCAGCATGCGTTACTATACTGACTGTAAAGTGCAGCTTGCGTTACTATACTGACTGTAAAGAGCAGCATGCGTTACTATACTGACTGTAAAGTGCAGCTTGCGTTACTATACTGACTGTAAAGAGCAGCATGCGTTACTATACTGACTGTAAAGAGCAGCATGCGTTACTATACTGACTGTAAAGTGCAGCATGTGTTACTATACTGACTGTAAAGAGCAGCATGCGTTACTATACTGACTGTAAAGTGCAGCGTGCATTACTATACTGACTGTAAAGAGCAGCATGTGTTACTATACTGACTGTAAAGTGCCGCATGTGTTACTATACTGACTGTAAAGTGCAGCGTGCGTTACTATACTGACTGTAAAGTGCAGCGTGCGTTACTATACTGACTGTAAAGAGAAGCATGTGTTACTATACTGACTGTAAAGTGCCGCATGTGTTACTATACTGACTGTAAAGTGCAGCGTGCGTTACTATACTGACTGTAAAGTGCAGCGTGCGTTACTATACTGACTGTAAAGTGCAGCGTGCGTTACTATACTGACTGTAAAGTGCAGCATGTGTTACTATACTGACTGTAAAGTGCAGCGTGCGTTACTATACTGACTGTAAAGTGCCGCATGTGTTACTATACTGACTGTAAAGTGCAGCGTGCGTTACTATACTGACTGTAAAGTGCCGCATATGTTACTATACTGACTGTAAAGTGCAGCGTGCGTTACTATACTGACTGTAAAGTGCAGCGTGCGTTACTATACTGACTGTAAAGTGCCGCATGTGTTACTATACTGACTGTAAAGTGCAGCGTGTGTTACTATACTGACTGTAAAGTGCAGCATGTGTTACTATACTGACTGTAAAGTGCAGCATGTGTTACTATACTGACTGTAAAGTGCAGCGTGTGTTACTATACTGACTGTAAAGTGCCGCGTGTGTTACTATACTGACTGTAAAGTGCAGCGTGTGTTACTATACTGACTGTAAAGTGCAGCGTGTGTTACTATACTGACTGTAAAGTGCCGCATGTGTTACTATACTGACTGTAAAGTGCAGCGTGTGTTACTATACTGACTGTAAAGTGCAGCGTGTGTTACTATACTGACTGTAAAGTGCAGCGTCTGTTACTGTACTGACTGTAAAGTGCCGCATGTGTTACTATACTGACTGTAAAGTGCAGCGTGTGTTACTATACTGACTGTAAAGTGCCGCATGCGTTACTATACTGACTGTAAAGAGCAGCGTGCGTTACTATACTGACTGTAAAGAGCAGCGTGTGTTACTATACTGACTGTAAAGTGCAGCGTGTGTTACTATACTGACTGTAAAGTGCAGCGTGCGTTACTATACTGACTGTAAAGAGCAGCGTGCGTTACTATACTGACTGTAAAGAGCAGCGTGTGTTACTATACTGACTTAAAGTGCAGCGTGCGTTACTATACTGACTGTAAAATGCAGCGTGTGTTACTATACTGACTGTAAAGTGCAGCGTGTGTTACTATACTGACTGTAAAGTGCCGCATGTGTTACTATACTGACTGTAAAGTGCAGCATGTGTTACTATACTGACTGTAAAGTGCAGCGTGTATTACTATACTGACTGTAAAGTGCAGCATGTGTTACTATACTGACTGTAAAGTGCAGCGTGCGTTACTATACTGACTGTAAAGTGCTGCATGTATTACTATACTGACTGTAAAGTGCCGCATGTGTTACTATACTGACTGTAAAGTGCAGCGTGTGTTACTATACTGACTGTAAAGTGCAGCGTGTGTTACTATACTGACTGTAAAGAGCCGCATGTGTTACTATACTGACTATAAAGAGCCGCATGTGTTACTATACTGACTGTAAAGAGCTGCATGTGTTACTATACTGACTGTAAAGTGCCGCATGTGTTACTATACTGACTGTAAAGTGCAGCGTGTGTTACTATACTGACTGTAAAGTGCAGCGTGTGTTACTATACTGACTGTAAAGTGCCGCATGTGTTACTATACTGACTGTAAAGTGCCGCATGTGTTACTATACTGACTGTAAAGTGCAGCGTGTGTTACTATACTGACTGTAAAGTGCCGCGTGTGTTACTATACTGACTGTAAAGAGCAGTGTGTGTTACTATACTGACTGTAAAGTGCCGCGTGTGTTACTATACTGACTGTAAAGAGCAGTGTGTGTTACTATACTGACTGTAAAGTGCAGCGTGCGTTACTATAATGACTGTAAAGTGCAGCGTGTGTTACTATACTGACTGTAAAGTGCAGCGTGCGTTACTATACTGACTGTAAAGTGCAGCGTGTGTTACTATACTGACTGTAAAGAGCAGCGTGTGTTACTATACTGACTGTAAAGAGCAGCGTGTGTTACTATACTGACTGTAAAGTGCAGCGTGTGTTACTATACTGACTGTAAAGTGCAGCATGTGTTACAATACTGACTGTAAAGTGCAGCGTGCGTTACTATACTGACTGTAAAGAGCAGCATGTGTTACTATACTGACTGTAAAGTGCAGCGTGCGTTACTATACTGACTGTAAAGAGCAGCGTGCGTTACTATACTGACTGTAAAGTGCAGCATGTGTTACTATACTGACTGTAAAGAGCAGCGTGCGTTACTATACTGACTGCAAAGTGCAGCGTGCGTTACTATACTGACTGTAAAGAGCAGCGTGTGTTACTATACTGACTGTAAAGTGCAGCATGTGTTACTATACTGACTGTAAAGTGCAGCATGTGTTACTATACTGACTGTAAAGTGCAGCATGTGTTACTATACTGACTGTAAAGTGCAGCATGTGTTACTATACTGACTGTAAAGAGCAGCGTGTGTTACTATACTGACTGTAAAGTGCAGCATGCGTTACTATACTGACTGTAAAGAGCAGCGTGTGTTACTATACTGACTGTAAAGTGCAGCGTGTGTTACTATACTGACTGTAAAGTGCAGCGTGTTACTATACTGACTGTAAAGAGCAGCGTGTGTTACTATACTGACTGTAAAGTGCAGCGTGCGTTACTATACTGACTGTAAAGTGCAGCGTGTGTTACTATACTGACTGTAAAGTGCAGCGTGTGTTACTATACTGACTGTACAGAGCAGCGTGCGTTACTATACTGACTGTGAAGTGCAGCGTGTTACTATACTGACTGTGAAGTGCAGCGTGTTACTATAATGACTGTAAAGTGCAGCGTGCGTTACTATACTGACTGTGAAGTGCAGCGTGCGTTACTATACTGACTGTAAAGTGCAGCGTGTGTTACTATACTGACTGTAAAGTGCCGCATGTGTTACTATACTGACTGTAAAGTGCAGCGTGTGTTACTATACTGACTGTAAAGTGCCGCGTGTGTTACTATACTGACTGTAAAGTGCAGCGTGTGTTACTATACTGACTGTAAAGTGCAGCGTGCGTTACTATACTGACTGTAAAGAGCAGCATGCGTTACTATACTGACTGTAAAGAGCAGCATGTGTTACTATACTGACTGTAAAGTGTCGCATGTGTTACTATACTGACTGTAAAGAGCAGCGTGTGTTACTATACTGACTGTAAAGTGCAGCGTGCGTTACTATACTGACTGTAAAGTGCAGCGTGCGTTACTATACTGACTGTAAAGAGCAGCATGCGTTACTATACTGACTGTAAAGTGCAGCATGTGTTACTATACTGACTGTAAAGAGCAGCATGCGTTACTATACTGACTGTAAAGTGCAGCATGTGTTACTATACTGACTGTAAAGTGCAGCGTGTGTTACTATACTGACTGTAAAGTGCAGCGTGTGTTACTATACTGACTGTAAAGTGCAGCGTGTGTTACTATACTGACTGTAAAGTGCAGAGTGCGTTACTATACTGACTGTAAAGTGCAGCGTGCGTTACTATACTGACTGTAAAGTGCAGCGTGCGTTACTATACTGACTGTAAAGAGCACCGTGCGTTACTATACTGACTGTAAAGTGCAGCGTGTGTTACTATACTGACTGTAAAGTGCAGCGTGTGTTACTATACTGACTGTAAAGTGCAGCGTGTGTTACTATACTGACTGTAAAGTGCAGCGTGCGTTACTATACTGACTGTAAAGAGCACCGTGCGTTACTATACTGATTGTAAAGTGCAGCGTGCGTTACTATACTGACTGTAAAGTGCAGCGTGTGTTACTATACTGACTGTAAAGAGCAGCGGGTGTTACTATACTGACTGTAAAGTGCAGCGTGTGTTACTATACTGACTGTAAAGTGCAGCGTGTGTTACTATACTGACTGTAAAGTGCAGCATGTGTTACTATACTGACTGTAAAGTGCAGCGTGCGTTACTATACTGACTGTAAAGTGCAGCATGTGTTACTATACTGACTGTAAAGTGCAGCATGTGTTACTATACTGACTGTAAAGTGCAGCGTGTGTTACTATACTGACTGTAAAGTGCAGCGTGTGTTACTATACTGACTGTAAAGTGCAGCGTGTGTTACTATACTGACTGTAAAGAGCAGCGTGTGTTACTATACTGACTGTAAAGTGCAGCGTGCGTTACTATACTGACTGTAAAGTGCAGCGTATGTTACTATACTGACTGTAAAGAGCAGCGTGTGTTACTATACTGACTGTAAAGTGCAGCGTGTGTTACTATACTGACTGTAAAGAGCAGCATGCGTTACTATAATGACTGTAAAGTGCAGCGTGTGTTACTATACTGACTGTAAAGTGCCGCATGTGTTACTATACTGACTGTAAAGAGCAGCGTGCGTTACTATACTGACTGTAAAGTGCAGCGTGTGTTACTATACTGACTGTAAAGAGCAGCATGTGTTACTATACTGACTGTAAAGTGCCGCATGTGTTACTATACTGACTGTAAAGTGCAGCATGTGTTACTATACTGACTGTAAAGAGCAGCATGTGTTACTATACTGCCTGTAAAGAGCAGCATGTGTTACTATACTGACTGTAAAGTGCCGCATGTGTTACTATACTGACTGTAAAGTGCAGCATGTGTTACTATACTGACTGTAAAGAGCAGCATGTGTTACTATACTGACTGTAAAGTGCCGCATGTGTTACTATACTGACTGTAAAGTGCAGCGTGCGTTACTATACTGACTGTAAAGAGCAGCATGTGTTACTATACTGACTGTAAAGTGCCGCATGTGTTACTATACTGACTGTAAAGTGCAGCATGTGTTACTATACTGACTGTAAAGTGCAGCATGCGTTACTATTCTGACTGTAAAGTGCAGCGTGTGTTACTATACTGACTGTAAAGTGCAGCATGTGTTACTATACTGACTGTAAAGTGCAGCGTGTGTTACTATACTGACTGTAAAGTGCAGCGTGCGTTACTATACTGACTGTAAAGTGCAGCATGTGTTACTATACTGACTGTAAAGTGCAGCGTGTGTTACTATACTGACTGTAAAGTGCAGCGTGTGTTACTATACTGACTGTAAAGTGCCGCATGTGTTACTATACTGACTGTAAAGTGCCGCATGTGTTACTATACTGACTGTAAAGAGCAGCATGTGTTACTATACTGACTGTAAAGTGCAGCGTGTGTTACTATACTGACTGTAAAGAGCAGCGTGTGTTACTATACTGACTGTAAAGAGCAGCATGTGTTACTATACTGACTGTAAAGTGCCGCATGTGTTACTATACTGACTGTAAAGTGCAGCGTGCGTTACTATACTGACTGTAAAGAGCAGCATGTGTTACTATACTGACTGTAAAGTGCAGCGTGCGTTACTATACTGACTGTAAAGTGCAGCGTGCGTTACTATACTGACTGTAAAGAGCAGCATGTGTTACTATACTGACTGTAAAGTGCAGCGTGTGTTACTATACTGACTGTAAAGAGCAGCATGTGTTACTATACTGACTGTAAAGTGCAGCGTGCGTTACTATACTGACTGTAAAGTGCCGCGTGTGTTACTATACTGACTGTAAAGTGCAGCGTGCGTTACTATACTGACTGTAAAGTGCAGCGTGCGTTACTATACTGACTGTAAAGAGCAGCATGTGTTACTATACTGACTGTAAAGTGCAGCGTGTGTTACTATACTGACTGTAAAGAGCAGCATGTGTTACTATACTGACTGTAAAGAGCAGCGTGCGTTACTATACTGACTGTAAAGTGCAGCGTGTGTTACTATACTGACTGTAAAGAGCAGCATGTGTTACTATACTGACTGTAAAGTGCCGCATGTGTTACTATACTGACTGTAAAGTGCAGCATGTGTTACTATACTGACTGTAAAGAGCAGCATGTGTTACTATACTGCCTGTAAAGAGCAGCATGTGTTACTATACTGACTGTAAAGTGCCGCATGTGTTACTATACTGACTGTAAAGTGCCGCATGTGTTACTATACTGACTGTAAAGTGCAGCATGTGTTACTATACTGACTGTAAAGAGCAGCATGTGTTACTATACTGACTGTAAAGTGCCGCATGTGTTACTATACTGACGGTAAAGTGCAGCGTGCATTACTATACTGACTGTAAAGAGCAGCATGTGTTACTATACTGACTGTAAAGTGCCGCATGTGTTACTATACTGACTGTAAAGTGCAGCGTGTGTTACTTTACTGACTGTAAAGTGCAGCGTGTGTTACTATACTGACTGTAAAGTGCAGCGTGCGTTACTATACTGACTGTAAAGTGCAGCGTGCGTTACTATACTGACTGTAAAGTGCAGCATGTGTTACTATACTGACTGTAAAGAGCAGCGTGTGTTACTATATTGACTGTAAAGTGCCGTGTGTGTTACTATACTGACTGTAAAGTGCAGCATGTGTTACTATACTGACTGTAAAGAGCCGCATGTGTTACTATACTGACTGTAAAGTGCCGCATGTGTTACTATACTGACTGTAAAGTGCAGCGTGTGTTACTATACTGACTGTAAAGAGCAGCGTGCGTTACTATACTGACTGTAAAGAGCAGCGTGCGTTACTATACTGACTGTAAAGTGCAGCGTGCGTTACTATACTGACTGTAAAGAGCAGCATGTGTTACTATACTGACTGTAAAGTGCAGCGTGTGTTACTATACTGACTGTAAAGAGCAGCGTGTGTTACTATACTGACTGTAAAGTGCAGCATGTGATACTATACTGACTGTAAAGAGCAGCATGTGTTACTATACTGACTGTAAAGTGCAGCGTGTGTTACTATACTGACTGTAAAGTGCAGCGTGTGTTACTATACTGACTGTAAAGTGCAGCGTGTGTTACTATACTGACTGTACAGAGCAGCGTGCGTTACTATACTGACTGTAAAGAGCAGCGTGCGTTACTATACTGACTGTACAGAGCAGCGTGCGTTACTATACTGACTGTAAAGAGCAGCGTGCGTTACTATACTGACTGTAAAGTGCAGCGTGCGTTACTATACTGACTGTAAAGTGCCGCATGTGTTACTATACTGACTGTAAAGTGCCGCATGTGTTACTATACTGACTGTAAAGTGCCGCATGTGTTACTATACTGACTGTAAAGTGCCGCATGTGTTACTATACTGACTGTAAAGTGCAGCGTGTGTTACTATACTGACTGTAAAGTGCCGCATGTGTTACTATACTGACTGTAAAGAGCAGCATGTGTTACTATACTGACTGTAAAGTGCAGCGTGTGTTACTATACTGACTGTAAAGTGCTGCATGCGTTACTATACTGTCTGTAAAGTGCAGCATGTGTTACTATACTGACTGTAAAGTGCCGCATGTGTTACTATACTGACTGTAAAGTGCCGCATGTGTTACTATACTGACTGTAAAGAGCAGCATGTGTTACTATACTGACTGTAAAGAGCAGCATGTGTTACTATACTGACTGTAAAGAGCAGCATGTGTTACTATACTGACTGTAAAGTGCAGCATGTGTTACTATACTGACTGTAAAGTGCCGCATGTGTTACTATACTGACTGTAAAGAGCAGCATGTGTTACTATACTGACTGTAAAGAGCAGCATGTGTTACTATACTGACTGTAAAGAGCAGCATGTGTTACTATACTGACTGTAAAGTGCAGCATGTGTTACTATACTGACTGTAAAGTGCCGCATGTGTTACTATACTGACTGTAAAGAGCAGCATGTGTTACTATACTGACTGTAAAGTGCCGCATGTGTTACTATACTGACTGTAAAGTGCAGCGTGCGTTACTATACTGACTGTAAAGTGCAGCGTGCGTTACTATACTGACTGTAAAGTGCAGCGTGCGTTACTATACTGACTGTAAAGTGCCGCATGTGTTACTATACTGACTGTAAAGTGCTGCATGTGTTACTATACTGACTGTAAAGTGCCGCATGTGTTACTATACTGACTGTAAAGTGCAGCATGCGTTACTATACTGACTGTAAAGTGCCGCATGTGTTACTATACTGACTGTAAAGTGCAGAGTGCGTTACTATACTGACTGTAAAGTGGCGCATGTGTTACTATACTGACTGTAAAGTGCTGCATGTGTTACTATACTGACTGTAAAGTGCCGCATGTGTTACTATACTGACTGTAAAGTGCAGCGTGTGTTACTATACTGACTGTAAAGAGCCGCATGTGTTACTATACTGACTGTAAAGTGCAGCGTGCGTTACTATACTGACTGTAAAGTGGCGCATGTGTTACTATACTGACTGTAAAGTGCTGCATGTGTTACTATACTGACTGTAAAGTGGCGCATGTGTTACTATACTGACTGTAAAGTGCTGCATGTGTTACTATACTGACTGTAAAGTGCCGCATGTGTTACTATACTGACTGTAAAGTGCAGCGTGCGTTACTATACTGACTGTAAAGAGCAGCATGTGTTACTATACTGACTGTAAAGTGCAGCATGTGTTACTATACTGACTGTAAAGTGCAGCGTGCGTTACTATACTGACTGTAAAGTGCAGCGTGCGTTACTATACTGACTGTACAGAGCAGCATGTGTTACTATACTGACTGTAAAGTGCAGCGTGCGTTACTATACTGACTGTAAAGAGCAGCATGCGTTACTATACTGACTGTAAAGTGCTGCGTGTGTTACTATATTGACTGTAACGTGCAGCATGTGTTACTATACTGACTGTAAAGTGCCGCATGTGTTACTATACTGACTGTAAAGAGCAGCGTGTGTTACTATACTGACTGTAAAGAGCAGCATGTGTTACTATACTGACTGTAAAGTGCAGCATGTGTTACTATACTGACTGTAAAGTGCCGCATGTGTTACTATACTGACTGTAAAGTGCTGCGTGTGTTACTATACTGACTGTAAAGTGCAGCGTGCGTTACTATACTGACTGTAAAGAGCAGCATGTGTTACTATACTGACTGTAAAGTGCTGCATGTGTTACTATACTGACTGTAAAGTGCTGCATGTGTTACTATACTGACTGTAAAGTGCCGCATGTGTTACTATACTGACTGTAAAGTGCCGCATGTGTTACTATACTGACTGTAAAGTGCAGCATGTGTTACTATACTGACTGTAAAGTGCTGCGTGTGTTACTATACTGACTGTAAAGTGCAGCGTGCGTTACTATACTGACTGTAAAGAGCAGCATGTGTTACTATACTGACTGTAAAGAGCAGCATGTGTTACTATACTGACTGTAAAGTGCAGCGTGTGTTACTATACTGACTGTAAAGTGCTGCATGTGTTACTATACTGACTGTAAAGTGCAGCATGTGTTACTATACTGACTGTAAAGTGCCGCATGTGTTACTATACTGACTGTAAAGTGCCGCATGTGTTACTATACTGACTGTAAAGTGCTGCATGTGTTACTATACTGACTGTAAAGGGCAGTATGTGTTACTATACTGACTGTAAAGTGCCGCATGTGTTACTATACTGACTGTAAAGTGCCGCATGCGTTACTATACTGACTGTAAAGTGCAGCGTGCGTTACTATACTGACTGTAAAGAGCAGCATGTGTTACTATACTGACTGTAAAGTGCCGCATGTGTTACTATACTGACTGTAAAGTGCCGCATGTGTTACTATACTGACTGTAAAGTGCAGCGTGTGTTACTATACTGACTGTAAAGAGCAGCATGTGTTACTATACTGACTGTAAAGTGCCACATGTGTTACTATACTGTCTGTAAAGTGCCGCATGTGTTCCTATACTGACTGTAAAGAGCAGCATATGTTACTATACTGACTGTAAAGTGCAGCGTGCGTTACTATACTAAATGTAAAGTGCAGCATGTGTTACTATACTGACTGTAAAGTGCCGCATGTGTTACTATACTGACTGTAAAGTGCAGCGTGTGTTACTATACTGACTGTAAAGTGCAGCGTGTGTTACTATACTGACTGTAAAGTGCAGCGTGTGTTACTATACTGACTGTAAAGTGCAGCGTGCGTTACTATACTGACTGTAAAGTGCAGCGTGTGTTACTATACTGACTGTAAAGTGCAGCATGCGTTACTATACTGACTGTAAAGAGCAGCATGTGTTACTATACTGACTGTAAAGTGCAGCGTGTGTTACTATACTGACTGTAAAGTGCAGCGTGTGTTACTATACTGACTGTAAAGTGCCGCATGTGTTACTATACTGACTGTAAAGTGCAGCATGTGTTACTATACTGACTGTAAAGTGCCGCATGTGTTACTATACTGACTGTAAAGTGCAGCGTGCGTTACTATACTGACTGTAAAGAGCAGCATGTGTTACTATACTGACTGTAAAGTGCTGCATGTGTTACTATACTGACTGTAAAGTGCAGCATGTGTTACTATACTGACTGTAAAGTGCCGCATGTGTTACTATACTGACTGTAAAGTGCAGCATGTGTTACTATACTGACTGTAAAGAGCAGCGTGCGTTACTATACTGACTGTAAAGTGCTGCATGTGTTACTATACTGACTGTAAAGTGCTGCGTGTGTTACTATACTGACTGTAAAGTGCAGCGTGCGTTACTATACTGACTGTAAAGAGCAGCGTGTGTTACTATACTGACTGTAAAGTGCTGCATGTGTTACTATACTGACTGTAAAGTGCAGCATGTGTTACTATACTGACTGTAAAGTGCAGCATGTGTTACTATACTGACTGTAAAGTGCCGCATGTGTTACTATACTGACTGTAAAGTGCCGCATGTGTTACTATACTGACTGTAAAGTGCTGCATGTGTTACTATACTGACTGTAAAGGGCAGTATGTGTTACTATACTGACTGTAAAGTGCCGCATGTGTTACTATACTGACTGTAAAGTGCCGCATGCGTTACTATACTGACTGTAAAGTGCAGCGTGCGTTACTATACTGACTGTAAAGAGCAGCATGTGTTACTATACTGACTGTAAAGTGCCGCATGTGTTACTATACTGACTGTAAAGTGCCGCATGTGTTACTATACTGACTGTAAAGTGCAGCGTGTGTTACTATACTGACTGTAAAGAGCAGCATGTGTTACTATACTGACTGTAAAGTGCCACATGTGTTACTATACTGTCTGTAAAGTGCCGCATGTGTTCCTATACTGACTGTAAAGAGCAGCATGTGTTACTATACTGACTGTAAAGTGCAGCGTGCGTTACTATACTAAATGTAAAGTGCAGCATGTGTTACTATACTGACTGTAAAGTGCCGCATGTGTTACTATACTGACTGTAAAGTGCAGCGTGTGTTACTATACTGACTGTAAAGTGCAGCGTGTGTTACTATACTGACTGTAAAGTGCAGCGTGTGTTACTATACTGACTGTAAAGTGCAGCGTGCGTTACTATACTGACTGTAAAGTGCAGCGTGTGTTTCTATACTGACTGTAAAGTGCAGCATGCGTTACTATACTGACTGTAAAGAGCAGCATGCGTTACTATACTGACTGTAAAGTGCAGCGTGTGTTACTATACTGACTGTAAAGTGCAGCGTGTGTTACTATACTGACTGTAAAGTGCAGCATGTGTTACTATACTGACTGTAAAGTGCAGCGTGTGTTACTATACTGACTGTAAAGTGCCGCATGTGTTACTATACTGACTGTAAAGTGCAGCGTGTGTTACTATACTGACTGTAAAGTGCAGCGTGTGTTACTATACTGACTGTAAAGTGCAGCGTGTGTTACTATACTGACTGTAAAGTGCCGCATGTGTTACTATACTGACTGTAAAGTGCAGCGTGTGTTACTATACTGACTGTAAAGTGCAGCGTGTGTTACTATACTGACTGTAAAGTGCAGCGTGTGTTACTATACTGACTGTAAAGTGCAGCGTGTGTTACTATACTGACTGTAAAGTGCCGCGTGTGTTACTATACTGACTGTAAAGTGCCGCATGTGTTACTATACTGACTGTAAAGTGCAGCATGTGTTACTATACTGACTGTAAAGTGCCGCATGTGTTACTATACTGACTGTAAAGTGCAGCGTGCGTTACTATACTGACTGTAAAGAGCAGCATGTGTTACTATACTGACTGTAAAGTGCTGCATGTGTTACTATACTGACTGTAAAGTGCAGCATGTGTTACTATACTGACTGTAAAGTGCCGCATGTGTTACTATACTGACTGTAAAGTGCAGCATGTGTTACTATACTGACTGTAAAGAGCAGCGTGCGTTACTATACTGACTGTAAAGTGCTGCATGTGTTACTATACTGACTGTAAAGTGCTGCGTGTGTTACTATACTGACTGTAAAGTGCAGCGTGCGTTACTATACTGACTGTAAAGAGCAGCGTGTGTTACTATACTGACTGTAAAGTGCTGCATGTGTTACTATACTGACTGTAAAGTGCAGCATGTGTTACTATACTGACTGTAAAGTGCAGCATGTGTTACTATACTGACTGTAAAGTGCCGCATGTGTTACTATACTGACTGTAAAGTGCCGCATGTGTTACTATACTGACTGTAAAGTGCTGCATGTGTTACTATACTGACTGTAAAGGGCAGTATGTGTTACTATACTGACTGTAAAGTGCCGCATGTGTTACTATACTGACTGTAAAGTGCCGCATGCGTTACTATACTGACTGTAAAGTGCAGCGTGCGTTACTATACTGACTGTAAAGAGCAGCATGTGTTACTATACTGACTGTAAAGTGCCGCATGTGTTACTATACTGACTGTAAAGTGCCGCATGTGTTACTATACTGACTGTAAAGTGCAGCGTGTGTTACTATACTGACTGTAAAGAGCAGCATGTGTTACTATACTGACTGTAAAGTGCCACATGTGTTACTATACTGTCTGTAAAGTGCCGCATGTGTTCCTATACTGACTGTAAAGAGCAGCATGTGTTACTATACTGACTGTAAAGTGCAGCGTGCGTTACTATACTAAATGTAAAGTGCAGCATGTGTTACTATACTGACTGTAAAGTGCCGCATGTGTTACTATACTGACTGTAAAGTGCAGCGTGTGTTACTATACTGACTGTAAAGTGCAGCGTGTGTTACTATACTGACTGTAAAGTGCAGCGTGTGTTACTATACTGACTGTAAAGTGCAGCGTGCGTTACTATACTGACTGTAAAGTGCAGCGTGTGTTTCTATACTGACTGTAAAGTGCAGCATGCGTTACTATACTGACTGTAAAGAGCAGCATGCGTTACTATACTGACTGTAAAGTGCAGCGTGTGTTACTATACTGACTGTAAAGTGCAGCGTGTGTTACTATACTGACTGTAAAGTGCAGCATGTGTTACTATACTGACTGTAAAGTGCAGCGTGTGTTACTATACTGACTGTAAAGTGCCGCATGTGTTACTATACTGACTGTAAAGTGCAGCGTGTGTTACTATACTGACTGTAAAGTGCAGCGTGTGTTACTATACTGACTGTAAAGTGCAGCGTGTGTTACTATACTGACTGTAAAGTGCCGCATGTGTTACTATACTGACTGTAAAGTGCAGCGTGTGTTACTATACTGACTGTAAAGTGCAGCGTGTGTTACTATACTGACTGTAAAGTGCAGCGTGTGTTACTATACTGACTGTAAAGTGCAGCGTGTGTTACTATACTGACTGTAAAGTGCCGCGTGTGTTACTATACTGACTGTAAAGTGCCGCATGTGTTACTATACTGACTGTAAAGTGCAGCATGTGTTACTATACTGACTGTAAAGTGCAGCGTGTGTTACTATACTGACTGTAAAGTGCAGCATGTGTTACTATACTGACTGTAAAGTGCAGCGTGCGTTACTATACTGACTGTAAAGTGCAGCGTGTGTTACTATACTGACTGTAAAGTGCCGCATGTGTTACTATACTGACTGTAAAGAGCAGCGTGTGTTACTATACTGACTGTAAAGTGCCGCATGTGTTACTATACTGACTGTAAAGTGCAGCGTGTGTTACTATACTGACTGTAAAGTGCAGCATGTGTTACTATACTGACTGTAAAGTGCAGCGTGTGTTACTATACTGACTGTAAAGTGCAGCGTGCGTTACTATACTGACTGTAAAGTGCAGCGTGTGTTACTATACTGACTGTAAAGTGCAGCGTGTGTTACTATACTGACTGTAAAGTGCAGCGCGTGTTACTATACTGACTGTAAAGAGCAGCGTTTGTTACTATACTGACTGTAAAGAGCAGCATGTGTTACTATACTGACTGTAAAGTGCAGCGTGTGTTACTATACTGACTGTAAAGTGCAGCGTGTGTTACTATACTGACTGTAAAGTGCAGCGTGTGTTACTATACTGACTGTAAAGTGCAGCGTGTGTTACTATACTGACTGTAAAGTGCAGCGTGCGTTACTATACTGACTGTAAAGTGCAGCGTGCGTTGCTATACTGACTGTAAAGTGCAGCGTGTGTTACTATACTGACTGTAAAGTGCAGCATGTGTTACTATACTGACTGTAAAGTGCAGCATGCGTTACTATACTGACTGTAAAGTGCAGCGTGCGTTACTATACTGACTGTAAAGAGCAGCGTTTGTTACTATACTGACTGTAAAGAGCAGCATGTGTTACTATACTGACTGTAAAGTGCAGCGTGTGTTACTATACTGACTGTAAAGAGCAGCATGTGTTACTATACTGACTGTAAAGAGCAGCGTGCGTTACTATACTGACTGTAAAGTGCAGCGTGCGTTACTATACTGACTGTAAAGTGCCGCGTGTGTTACTATACTGACTGTAAAGTGCCGCATGTGTTACTATACTGACTGTAAAGAGCAGCATGTGTTACTATACTGACTGTAAAGAGCAGCATGTGTTACTATACTGACTGTAAAGAGCAGCGTGCGTTACTATACTGACTGTAAAGTGCAGCGTGTGTTACTATACTGACTGTAAAGAGCAGCGTGTGTTACTATACTGACTGTAAAGAGCAGCATGTGTTACTATACTGACTGTAAAGTGCAGCATGTGTTACTATACTGACTGTAAAGAGCAGCATGTGTTACTATACTGACTGTAAAGTGCAGCGTGCGTTACTATACTGACTGTAAAGTGCAGCATGTGTTACTATACTGACTGTAAAGAGCAGCGTGTGTTACTATACTGACTGTAAAGTGCAGCGTGCGTTACTATACTGACTGTAAAGTGCAGCGTGTGTTACTATACTGACTGTAAAGAGCAGCGTGCGTTACTATACTGACTGTAAAGTGCAGCGTGTGTTACTATACTGACTGTAAAGAGCAGCGTGCGTTACTATACTGACTGTAAAGAGCAGCGTGCGTTACTATACTGACTGTAAAGAGCAGCATGTGTTACTATACTGACTGTAAAGAGCAGCGTGTGTTACTATACTGACTGTAAAGTGCAGCATGTGTTACTATACTGACTGTAAAGTGCAGCGTGTGTTACTATACTGACTGTAAAGTGCAGCGTGTGTTACTATACTGACTGTAAAGTGCAGCGTGCGTTACTATACTGACTGTAAAGTGCAGCATGTGTTACTATACTGACTGTAAAGAGCAGCGTGCGTTACTATACTGACTGTAAAGTGCAGCGTGCGTTACTATACTGACTGTAAAGTGCAGCGTGTATTACTATACTGACTGTAAAGTGCAGCGTGTATTACTATACTGACTGTAAAGTGCAGCATGTGTTACTATACTGACTGTAAAGAGCAGCGTGCGTTACTATACTGTCTGTAAAGAGCAGCGTGCGTTACTATACTGTCTGTAAAGAGCAGCATGTGTTACTATACTGACTGTAAAGTGCCGCATGCGTTACTATACTGACTGTAAAGTGCAGCATGCGTTACTATACTGACTGTAAAGTGCAGCGTGTGTTACTATACTGACTGTAAAGTGCAGCGTGCGTTACTATACTGACTGTAAAGTGCAGCGTGTGTTTCTATACTGACTGTAAAGTGCAGCATGCGTTACTATACTGACTGTAAAGAGCAGCATGCGTTACTATACTGACTGTAAAGTGCAGCGTGTGTTACTATACTGACTGTAAAGTGCAGCGTGTGTTACTATACTGACTGTAAAGTGCAGCGTGTGTTACTATACTGACTGTAAAGTGCCGCATGTGTTACTATACTGACTGTAAAGTGCAGCGTGTGTTACTATACTGACTGTAAAGTGCAGCGTGTGTTACTATACTGACTGTAAAGTGCAGCGTGTGTTACTATACTGACTGTAAAGTGCAGCGTGTGTTACTATACTGACTGTAAAGTGCCGCGTGTGTTACTATACTGACTGTAAAGTGCCGCATGTGTTACTATACTGACTGTAAAGTGCAGCATGTGTTACTATACTGACTGTAAAGTGCAGCGTGTGTTACTATACTGACTGTAAAGTGCAGCATGTGTTACTATACTGACTGTAAAGTGCAGCGTGCGTTACTATACTGACTGTAAAGTGCAGCGTGTGTTACTATACTGACTGTAAAGTGCCGCATGTGTTACTATACTGACTGTAAAGAGCAGCGTGTGTTACTATACTGACTGTAAAGTGCCGCATGTGTTACTATACTGACTGTAAAGTGCAGCGTGTGTTACTATACTGACTGTAAAGTGCAGCATGTGTTACTATACTGACTGTAAAGTGCAGCGTGTGTTACTATACTGACTGTAAAGTGCAGCGTGCGTTACTATACTGACTGTAAAGTGCAGCGTGTTACTATACTGACTGTAAAGTGCAGCGTGTGTTACTATACTGACTGTAAAGTGCAGCGCGTGTTACTATACTGACTGTAAAGAGCAGCGTTTGTTACTATACTGACTGTAAAGAGCAGCATGTGTTACTATACTGACTGTAAAGAGCAGCGTGCGTTACTATACTGTCTGTAAAGAGCAGCATGTGTTACTATACTGACTAAAGTGCCGCATGTGTTACTATACTGACTGTAAAGTGCCGCATGTGTTACTATACTGACTGTAAAGTGCAGCATGCGTTACTATACTGACTGTAAAGAGCAGCATGTGTTACTATACTGACTGTAAAGTGCAGCGTGTGTTACTATACTGACTGTAAAGTGCAGCGTGTGTTACTATACTGACTGTAAAGTGCAGCGTTTGTTACTATACTGACTGTAAAGAGCAGCGTTTGTTACTATACTGACTGTAAAGTGCAGCGTGTGTTACTATACTGACTGTAAAGAGCAGCGTGTGTTACTATACTGACTGTAAAGTGCAGCGTGTGTTACTATACTGACTGTAAAGAGCAGCATGTGTTACTATACTGACTGTAAAGTGCAGCGTGTGTTACTATACTGACTGTAAAGTGCCGCATGTGTTACTATACTGACTGTAAAGTGCAGCATGTGTTACTATACTGACTGTAAAGTGCAGCGTGTGTTACTATACTGACTGTAAAGAGCAGCATGTGTTACTATACTGACTGTAAAGTGCAGCATGCGTTACTATACTGACTGTAAAGTGCAGCGTGCGTTACTATACTGACTGTAAAGTGCAGCATGTGTTACTATACTGACTGTAAAGTGCAGCATGTGTTACTATACTGACTGTAAAGTGCAGCGTGTGTTACTATACTGACTGTAAAGTGCCGCATGTGTTACTATACTGACTGTAAAGAGCAGCATGTGTTACTATACTGACTGTAAAGTGCAGCATGTGTTACTATACTGACTGTAAAGTGCTGCATGTGTTACTATACTGACTGTAAAGTGCAGCATGTGTTACTATACTGACTGTAAAGTGCAGCGTGTGTTACTATACTGACTGTAAAGTGCAGCGTGCGTTACTATACTGACTGTAAAGTGCCGCGTGTGTTACTATACTGACTGTAAAGTTCAGCGTGTGTTACTATACTGACAGTAAAGTGCAGCGTGTGTTACTATACTGACTGTAAATTGCAGCATGTGTTACTATACTGACTGTAAAGAGCAGCGTGTGTTACTATACTGACTGTAAAGTGCCGCATGTGTTACTATACTGACTGTAAAGTGCCGCATGTGTTACTATACTGACTGTAAAAAGCAGCATGTGTTACTATACTGACTGTACAGAGCAGCATGTGTTACTGTACTGACTGTAAAGTGCAGCATGCGTTACTATACTGACTGTACAGAGCAGCATGCGTTACTATACTGACTGTACAGAGCAGCGTGCGTTACTATACTGACTGTACAGAGCAGCGTGCGTTACTGTACTGACTGTAAAGTGCAGCGTGCGTTACTATACTGACTGTAAAGTGCAGCGTGTGTTACTATACTGACTGTAAAGTGCAGCGTGTGTTACTATACTGACTGTAAAGAGCAGCGTGTGTTACTATACTGACTGTAAATAGCAGCATGTGCCGCATGTGTTACTATACTGACTGTAAAGTGCCGCATGTGTTACTATACTGACTGTAAATAGCAGCGTGTGTTACTATACTGACTGTAAAGTGCAGCGTGTGTTACTATACTGACTGTAAAGAGCAGCGTGTGTTACTATACTGACTGTAAAGAGCAGTGTGTGTTACTATACTGACTGTAAATAGCAGCGTGTGTTACTATACTGACTGTAAAGTGCAGCGTGTGTTACTATACTGACTGTAAAGTGCAGCGTGCGTTACTATACTGACTGTAAAGTGCCGCATGTGTTACTATACTGACTGTAAAGTGCCGCATGTGTTACTATACTGACTGTAAAGTGCTGCATGTGTTACTATACTGTCTGTAAAGTGCCGCATGTGTTCCTATACTGACTGTAAAGAGCAGCATGTGTTACTATACTGACTGTAAAGAGCAGCGTGTGTTACTATACTGACTGTAAAGTGCAGCATGCGTTACTATACTGACTGTAAAGTGCAGCGTGTGTTACTATACTGACTGTAAAGTGCAGCATGTGTTACTATACTGACTGTAAAGTGCAGCGTGTGTTACTATACTGACTGTAAAGTGCAGCGTGTGTTACTATACTGACTGTAAAGAGCAGCATGTGTTACTATACTGACTGTAAAGTGCAGCGTGTGTTACTATACTGACTGTAAAGTGCAGCATGTGTTACTATACTGACTGTAAAGTGCAGCGTGTGTTACTATACTGATTGTAAAGAGCCGCATGTGTTACTATACTGACTGTAAAGTGCAGCGTGTGTTACTATACTGACTGTAAAGTGCAGCGTGCGTTACTATACTGACTGTAAAGAGCAGCGTGTGTTACTATACTGACTGTAAAGAGCAGCATGTGTTACTATACTGACTGTAAAGAGCAGCGTGTGTTACTATACTGACTGTAAAGAGCAGCGTGTGTTACTATACTGACTGTAAAGAGCAGCGTGTGTTACTATACTGACTGTAAAGTGCAGCGTGCGTTACTATACTGACTGTAAAGTGCAGCGTGCGTTACTATACTGACTGTAAAGAGCAGCGTGTGTTACTATACTGACTGTAAAGAGCAGCATGTGTTACTATACTGACTGTAAAGAGCAGCGTGTGTTACTATACTGACTGTAAAGTGCAGCATGTGTTATTATACTGACTGTAAAGTGCAGCGTGTGTTACTATACTGACTGTAAAGTGCAGCATGCGTTACTATACTGACTGTAAAGTGCAGCGTGTGTTACTATACTGACTGTAAAGTGCAGCGTGCGTTACTATACTGACTGTAAAGAGCAGCGTGTGTTACTATACTGACTGTAAAGTGCCGCATGTGTTACTATACTGACTGTAAAGTGCAGCATGTGTTACTATACTGACTGTAAAGTGCCGCATGTGTTACTATACTGACTGTAAAGAGCAGCGTGTGTTACTATACTGACTGTAAAGTGCCGCATGTGTTACTATACTGACTGTAAAGTGCAGCATGTGTTACTATACTGACTGTAAAGAGCAGCATGCGTTACTATACTGACTGTAAAGTGCAGCATGTGTTACTATACTGACTGTAAAGTGCAGCATGTGTTACTATACTGACTGTAAAGAGCAGCGTGCGTTACTATACTGACTGTAAAGTGCCGCGTGTGTTACTATACTGACTGTAAAGTGCAGCGTGCGTTACTATACTGACTGTAAAGTGCAGCATGTGTTACTATACTGACTGTAAAGTGCAGCGTGTGTTACTATACTGACTGTAAAGTGCAGCATGTGTTACTATACTGACTGTAAAGTGCTGCATGCGTTACTATACTGACTGTAAAGAGCAGCATGTGTTACTATACTGACTGTAAAGTGCAGCATGCGTTACTATACTGACTGTAAAGAGCAGCGTGTGTTACTATACTGACTGTAAAGAGCAGCGTGTGTTACTATACTGACTGTAAAGTGCAGCATGCGTTACTATACTGACTGTAAAGAGCAGCATGTGTGTAAAGGATCTGCCAGGCACTGCGGGGTTAACTCCCAGAACGAATCAGTCAGCACCTGAGAATACATCCCTGAGACTGACTCCTGCTTCCACCATTCAGGCTGGCAGGCTTAGGAGTGGGAGAGCCTATCGTAACCTGGCCAGACTCAGCTAGCTCCCGCCCTCGGTCTATTTAAGCCTGCACTTCCTGTCTCTCGGTGCTTGTTATTGCTTTGGTTTCCTTCCTTGTGGTTCCTGGCCCAGCTACAGCTCCTGCTATTTTTGATCCTGCTCCATACCGACCCTGGCTTACCGACTACTCTTCTGCTTTTCGTTTTGTACCTCGCACACTCCTGGCTTGACTCGGCTCGTTCACCACTCTGGTTGCTCACGGTGTTGCCGTGGGCAACGGCCCCTTTTCCTTGCTTGTGTTCCTTGTATGTTTGTCGTGTTTGTCGTTCACTTACTGAGCGCAGGGACCGCCGCCCAGTTGTACCCCGTCGCCTAGGGCGGGTCGTTGCAAGTAGGCAGGGACAGAGTGGCGGGTAGATTAGGGCTCACTTGTCCGTCTCCCTACCCCCTGCCGTTACAATGTGTTACTATACTGACTGTAAAGTGCAGCGTGTGTTACTATACTGACTGTAAAGAGCAGCATGTGTTACTATACTGACTGTACAGAGCAGCATGTGTTACTATACTGACTGTACAGAGCAGCATGTGTTACTATACTGACTGTAAAGTGCAGCATGTGTTACTATACTGACTGTAAAGTGCCGCGTGTGTTACTATACTGACTGTAAAGTGCAGCGTGCGTTACTATACTGACTGTAAAGTGCAGCGTGCGTTACTATACTGACTGTAAAGTGCAGCATGTGTTACTATACTGACTGTAAAGTGCAGCGTGTGTTACTATACTGACTGTAAAGTGCCGCATGTGTTACTATACTGACTGTAAAGAGCAGCGTGCGTTACTATACTGACTGTAAAGAGCAGCATGTGTTACTATACTGACTGTAAAGTGCAGCATGTGTTACTATACTGACTGTAAAGTGCAGCGTGCGTTACTATACTGACTGTAAAGTGTAGCATGTGTTACTATACTGACTGTAAAGTGCAGCATGTGTTACTATACTGACTGTAAAGTGCAGCATGTGTTACTATACTGACTGTAAAGTGCCGCGTGTGTTACTATACTGACTGTAAAGTGCAGCGTGCGTTACTATACTGACTGTAAAGTGCAGCGTGCGTTACTATACTGACTGTAAAGTGCAGCATGTGTTACTATACTGACTGTAAAGTGCAGCGTGTGTTCCTATACTGACTGTAAAGTGCCGCATGTGTTACTATACTGACTGTAAAGAGCAGCGTGCGTTACTATACTGACTGTAAAGAGCAGCATGTGTTACTATACTGACTGTAAAGTGCAGCATGTGTTACTATACTGACTGTAAAGTGCAGCGTGCGTTACTATACTGACTGTAAAGTGTAGCATGTGTTACTATACTGACTGTAAAGTGCAGCGTGTGTTACTATACTGACTGTAAAGTGCAGCGTGTGTTACTATACTGACTGTAAAGTGCAGCGTGTGTTACTATACTGACTGTAAAGTGCTTTACTGACTGTAAAGAGCAGCGTGTGTTACTATACTGTCTGTAAAGTGCAGCGTGTGTTACTATACTGACTGTAAAGTGCAGCGTGTGTTACTATACTGACTGTAAAGTGCAGCGTGCGTTACTATACTGACTGTAAAGTGCAGCATGCGTTACTATACTGACTGTAAAGAGCAGCATGTGTTACTATACTGACTGTAAAGTGCAGCGTGTGTTACTATATTGACTGTAAAGTGCAGCGTGTGTTACTATACTGACTGTAAAGAGCAGCGTGTGTTACTATACTGACTGTAAAGAGCAGCATGTGTTACTATACTGACTGTAAAGTGCCGCATGTGTTACTATACTGACTGTAAAGTGCAGCGTGTGTTACTATACTGACTGTAAAGAGCAGCATGTGTTACTATACTGACTGTAAAGTGCTGCATGCGTTACTATACTGAATGTAAAGTGCCGCATGTGTTACTATACTGACTGTAAAGTGCAGCGTGCGTTACTATACTGACTGTAAAGTGCAGCGTGTGTTACTATACTGACTGTAAAGTGCAGCGTGCGTTACTATACTGACTGTAAAGTGCAGCGTGCGTTACTATACTGACTGTAAAGTGCAGCATGTGTTACTATACTGACTGTAAAGTGCAGCATGTGTTACTATACTGACTGTAAAGTGCAGCGTGTGTTACTATACTGACTGTAAAGTGCAGCGTGTGTTACTATACTGACTGTAAAGTGCAGCGTGCGTTACTATACTGACTGTAAAGTGCAGCGTGCGTTACTATACTGACTGTAAAGTGCAGCATGTGTTACTATACTGACTGTAAAGTGCAGCGTGCGTTACTATACTGACTGTAAAGAGCAGCGTGTGTTACTATACTGACTGTAAAGTGCAGCGTGTGTTACTATACTGACTGTAAAGTGCCGCATGTGTTACTATACTGACTGTAAAGTGCAGCATATGTTACTATACTGACTGTAAAGAGCAGCATGTGTTACTATACTGACTGTAAAGAGCAGCGTGTGTTACTATACTGACTGTAAAGTGCAGCGTGTGTTACTATACTGACTGTAAAGTGCAGCATGTGTTACTATACTGACTGTAAAGTGCCGCATGTGTTACTATACTGACTGTAAAGTGCCGCATGTGTTACTATACTGACTGTAAAGTGCAGCGTGCGTTACTATACTGACTGTAAAGAGCAGCATATGTTACTATACTGACTGTAAAGTGCAGCGTGCGTTACTATACTGACTGTAAAGTGCAGCATATGTTACTATACTGACTGTAAAGTGCAGCGTGTGTTACTATACTGACTGTAAAGAGCAGCATGTGTTACTATACTGACTGTAAAGAGCAGCGTGCGTTACTATACTGACTGTAAAGTGCAGCGTGTGTTACTATACTGACTGTAAAGAGCAGCATGTGTTACTATACTGACTGTAAAGTGCAGCGTGTGTTACTATACTGACTGTAAAGTGCAGCATGTGTTACTATACTGACTGTAAAGTGCAGCATGTGTTACTATACTGACTGTAAAGTGCAGCATGTGTTACTATACTGACTGTAAAGAGCAGCATATGTTACTATACTGACTGTAAAGACAGAACCGATAAAAACACAGGGACATATACAAAAACACCGAAAAAGGCCATACTTACAAATGGACACAGCCAGGCCAGAAATGCTGATGAAAGGGCGAGCAGGTGCTTTAAATAATAATAGCCACTCCCACTAGTCTTGAGGGGAGTGGTGTGTGGTGCATGGGATGTGTAGTAAGAAATAATAAATGAATAGTGTGTGTGCAAGTGTAATACTATAAGTGAAATATAGGGGGCAGTAATAAATGAAGTGCCTCAATAGAAATAAATGGATAATGGGGTGCAAGTGAGTGAAACATGGAGGGATAGTGTGTACGTCATGAGGCACAACGTGTATAGCCAGGTAGAAGCCTATTTGTGACGCCTTGATAATTCATAGAGCGGGCTACCCTGCTTGCTATGCCAAACAACAACACACCATGCTCTCCCAGCATCAAAGACCCGGCTGTGTCCAAGAGAAGCGAATATACATAATAATGAAAAATACCTGGGGTATTGGTAATCATTTTGGCCAAAAGGACGCAAGCTCGCAATCCACGACAAGGATCCCCAGACTTGCGAGTCCCTAAATCCTAAACTGGAACAGAACGTTCCTGATGCACAAACAGAACCGATAAAAACACAGGGACATATACAAAAACACCGAAAAAGGCCATACTTACAAATGGACACAGCCAGGCCAGAAATGCTGATGAAAGGGCGAGCAGGTGCTTTAAATAATAATAGCCACTCCCACTAGTCTTGAGGGGAGTGGTGTGTGGTGCATGGGATGTGTAGTAAGAAATAATAAATGAATAATGGCATTCTTTGGGCCCGTCCTGGAGCCGGGACATAATTATACCCACTTGCTGGCTCTCACAACCTGAGGAGTGGGGCCTTAGATGGAAATAGAGCCTACAACTCTCCCGAAAGGAGAAAAAAGTGAGGTAGGGCACTACCAGGGTAGCATCACGCTGGTTGCCCCTCTGAGCCAGGGCTTGGACCTGTAGGGAGAAGCCCTGCATTTGCTGAGCCAGGGTCTCAAGAGGGTCCATAGTTGTGTCAGGGACCAGTTTAGAAAAGGTATATGGGCCTGTGATTATGTAATGACGGGGTAGGGAGACAGACAGGTGAGCCCTAATCTACCCGCCACTCAGTCCCTGCCTACTTGCAGGGCCCATCCTAGGCGACGGCGTACAACTGGGCGACGGTCCCTACGCTCAATATGTGCATGTCAGACAAACAGACAAGGGTACACAGAAGCTAAGGGAAATGGGGCAGTTGCCCACGGCAACACCAAGAGCAACAGGCGTAGTGAACGAGCCGAGTCAAACCAGTAGTGTAAGGGGTACCAAACGCAGAGCATGAGTGTAGTCAGTAAAGCCAGGGTCAAAATGAAGCAAGGTCAATAATAATAGCAGGAGCAGCAGAGCCAGGAAACAGGAAAGAATCACAGGCAAAGACAAGCAAGAAATGAAGGTATAAATAGACCGAGGGCGGGAGCTAGAACCGTCTGGCCAGGCTGTGATAGGTTCTCCCACTTCTAAGCCTACCAGAGTGGTAGCAGATCGAGTCACTCTATCAGACCTAGGAGCAGGTGCAGACTGATTAACCACGAGCGTCGACACAGAAGCTGTGTCTGGCAGATCCTTTACACCACGTTCCTGTGACCCAATGTGCCACGTCACAGCGTATTCAAATCATGGAAGCGTCCGGTCTACATGACTACCGACCGTCATGGTGTGCAAACCTTAGATCAAAATTTCGACATATAACTAACTAACTCTAAAGGTGGGAGCATTCCTTTCTACAAACCAATTACCTCTGATCATAAACTTGATGAGCGGCGGCTGCCCACTTTATTTTACTTTTGTGGCCAGGGCCCTGACAGTAGTACCAGCGGTACTACCCTGATGGTAGGCCTGTTTGCAGGGGTACTAGACAACTACGTCACAGATAACCCAAGTTTCAAGACCATGCAAAGTTATGGATTTTTGGCATCCCATGGAATATGGGAACAATAGGGAATTCTATCAGTAGGTGTTCTGCCTGTTTCTTGGCTAATACTCCTAATCCAATTCCTTCTTCTAGCAGATTTTTTAAAGATTCTTTACATGCGGTGCTTGGATTCGCCACAAGTTTGCAATATTTCGATTCATTGTCTAAAATGGTATGAACGTGTCTGGGATATAAACAGGAATGTAGAACAACTCCTGCTCCGTAAGATTTGGAGGACACAGTTATACGCTGGATATATGGTGAGCACCTCTGTGTTTTCACCGTTAGCCCTTATGTGTATATAATGAACCTTTTAGAAGGTTCATCTTTACACGCTAAGGTGGAAGGGTTGGTTCCAACGCCTAGTTATGGTGGTGTCTGAGGAAATAAAGGTCCTTTTAGACGTCCCGATACTGACCATGAAAACCAGCGCCAATCGACGATGCAGCGTGTCACAAGGAGCAATCATCGGTAATGTATGGGGGCCAACAATCGTTACTACACCAGACCCCGCACCGATCTGCCAGTCCAGCTGCCTCCAGGCTCCGGACAACACTGCCGGAAGCAAATGGCTCTGATCACTGCATAGCGGCCGTTCGGCAGAACTGCAGCTTGGCCTCTATTCTTTGACAGGAGCCATCTGCTTCCGGCAGTGTTGTCCGGTGCCCGGAGGCAGCTGGAGTGGCGGATCGGTGCGGGGTCCAGGTGTCGGACACGCACCGATCATATACTGATGACCTATCCAGTGGATAGGTCATCAGTTGTCAGAACGTGGAAAACCCCTTTAAAGGGAAGGCGTCACGGAATTTTTTTTTTTATTATATAATATTGCTTTTAGTATTTCATTAAAATAAATTGTATTTATTTGTGTTTTTGTGTTGTACTTTTTTCTTTCTTTTACTTCTCTATGGGGGCTGCCTTTTTTTTTTTCATCTCTGTATCTGTCCATTAACGACGCATACAGAGATGGAATACGGCACATACATCCCCATAGAGAATGAGAACGGGAGCCGTTCCATTCACTATAGCGTTGCCGTCTGTGTGGGAACGGCGCATGCGCCGCTCCCACACAGACCAAAAGGAAGGTCTTTGGTAGAGCGACATCCGGCGCCATTTTCATGTGGACCGGAAGCCACGGCCGTACAGTAAGATGATGACTTCCAGTCGCGGCTTCCGGCCATATGTTGAAGGCAGCACAGACGCAAGGACTAGGAGCGGCAGGGCGGAGGCGGCAGGAGTAGGTAAGTTATGTTTGTGTATGTGATGTGTGTGTATGTTAATGTTATACTGTCTAATGATCACTGTATCTAATCCTCCTACACTGTGCATTCGCTCAGAAAATGGCGGCATACAGTGTAGGAGGTTTGAACATTCAACCACCTCCTATCTCCTGGCACTAGTCAGGATAAAGGAGGGGGGATTCTGGGAGGACACTAGAGGGAGTGTCTCTACTACAAATTTGCAGCATAAGGCAATGAGGTTGCTTTACCACATGCCAATGCTGCAATTTTGGGAATTGCTCCCTCTAGAGACCAGCACATGGAAATGTTATAAATTAGAACCTAATTTATAATATTTCCTGACTTGTGAAAAAATAAAAAAAATTAAAACAATGTGTAATCATTTATATATTAACTGTTTAACTGAAAAAAAATAAAAAAATTCTAGCGACTCATTCCCTTTAATACTGGCGTTTCATACAGCAGTCCTATTAATCAGTTTGCTGGAGTAAGATGCAACACATTTATTAACAGGCGAACGACTCTTAATAAATGTGTCGCATCTTTTAGCTGCAACGCGGCCTGTCATCAGTACTTTCTACGTGCTGCGGCCTGATGTAAGAGTCTGAGGGAATCCAGGAGGGAGAAACGGAGTGGTGAGGTAAGTACATTTTTAAAATGTATTTTATTGTCTGATTGGGGGGGGCATACAGTCTGATTGGGGAGGTATGGGTCTGGCACGGACCTTTGCCTTGTTACGCCCCCCCAGAGATAAATCTGGGCCGCACTATACATATAGATTTCTGCTATAATTTACATCAGTTACTGGCGTAAATTATAGTAAAATTGTTGGCCATTTCTGCTAAGCCCTGCCCATTTTATGTCCCCAAAAATGTTGACATTTGCGCATTTTGTGGTTTTTCTACGCTAGTAAACTGTTGTAGAAAGGTTAATATGTTCCCCCAAAGGCTACAGACCGTTATACAATATCTTAATGTAATCGATGTGTGCAGCAACGCTTGTTGTCTCCATTCTATGTCAGTGTGGGAAGTAGATGTCCGGCCTTATGATTTTGTGATATGTGATTTGCCCTAAAATCCCAAGCACGAAACCATAGAAAGCACAGGCCGGACGGACTCTACCACAGTGGTGGGTAGGCCAGACATGACGCGGATAAGAGGGAGGATCGTGTCACAGCCAAAGGGGAGAGTTAGTGGAGGGGGATGGTCTAGGAGAGGGAGGGGATCCGGTGAGGGTTAGCCGGAAGTGCGCTGACTTCCCGGTCTTTTGGTCGGGAGCAGCGCACGGAGTAAGACATCCATCCACGCATCTCCCATCCGGCGGCCACCTTACCTCATGTCAGCGCAGCACTTCATTGAGGAGATGCGGGCGGCGGCTGCTGCATTCGGCCCCGCCTGGTTGGAGGAACAAGCTGCAGCGGTGGCCAACGCTCCGGTACCTTCGGCTGTCTCTCCCTCGCGCCGGGTCCGGCGCTCGCGTCCTCCAGAAAGGCTGAGCTCCGCTGTGGCTCGTCGAACTCGGCACCACAGAGGGATACTTGTGAGGGAACCTCCGGCTCGGGCGTCTGGCAGCACAGATACTGCAGCCGTTGCCAGGGTCCGAAGGAATCCTACTTCGCAGTGGAGTCCAGCAGAAGTGGGGTGGGTGCAGCCTCTACTTCCGGTCACCCCTCCACTCGCCAGTTCTACGCCGGGTTCCATGGTCCGGACGGCTGCCCCTGGTGATGTGCCGGCTGGGGGTGGGGCCCCACGGCGATCCGGAGGAAGCAAGGGACCTGCATTGGGCCGCAGGCCTAGGTCGTCTGTTTCGAGGGTGACTTCCGGGCAGCGAGCTGCCGGCCCTCTGGTGCCGGTCGACTACCAGAGAGAGAGCTTGGGAGCCCGCCCCTCACCCACCTCGGTTCCGGCCGTTGAGCAAGCCTGTGCGTTCTGCCATGGAACTGGGACCAGATCTGCCGAAGACCTTGAGAATGGGGAGCTTCGTGGACAGGACGGTCCAGCTGATGGGTCCACAGCACCTGTGCAGCTCGGTGAGTCGTTTTCACCATCTTTACCTTTTCCTGCTATACTTATGTCTCCTGTTTCGGGGGAGGGTTTCGCGGTTGAGGAGCGGTTATGCGATGTGGGGTCTGGGTTTGGGAATGTTGGGGGTGGGGGGCAAAGAGTTGGTTGGTTGCGTCAAGGAATTGTTAGGCCGGCTCGACGGGACGGGGGTCACCGAGCCCCCTTCGCGGTCTCCTGTGGCGGCATGGGTGGGGGCTGGTAGGGTAGGGTTTAATGCCCCGGCGGCGGTCGCTGCGAGTGTAGGAGCAAATACGGAATCGGTGGCGGTGTCTGTTCAGACCGACTCGGCGGCGGCGGTTGATGGTGTTCGGTTGGACGATAATGCCAGGGGGGAGGTTTATGTGTGTTTTGAAGGACCTTTGGGGGCACACTTGAAGCAGGAAGTTCGGGAAAAAATTTGGAAGGACGAGTACGTGGAAATTTTTTCATTGTTGCCCCTGGAAAAATTTAATCTGGAGATGGGGAAGCGAGATGAGAGTAAAAAGGAGGAGGAGGAAAAGCGTTGTTACCGCCTTATCCCTAAGACATTTGTTAACTGGTTGCAAGACTTCGCCATTTTGGCCAGTGTTATTGGTGAAAAGGCTCGAATATTGCTCCCCCCTGTTTTGCTATATGGATGCCATCGGGGAAGCACATAGGGTATATGGGGGGGTAGCTTGGCTACGTTATGACAAGCAGTTTAGACAACGGAAGGCGGTTCGGCCCAATATTAGGTGGGACCACGGGGATATTGCCCTCTGGTTACGGGCCGATCCTTTCCCGGGAGCGGGGGGGGGGGGCAGCCGGCCAATCTGGTCAATCCAGCTCAGGGGGCAACGCAAAGCTCGAGCTGTGCTGGCAATACAATGAGGGGCAGTGTAAATTCGGTGCAGGTTGCAAGTTCAAGCACCTTTGTGCTCAATGCAATGGGGCGTCCCACGGGGCATCTAAATGCTTGCGCAAGGGAAAATGAGGTGGGGGTGGGGGTTTTAACGCCAGTAATGGGGGTAACGCCAGTGAAGCTGGAAAGGATAGTCAGGTTTCTAAATAGTTATCCGGACAGGGCCAGTGCGCAGTTGTTGTTTGATGGTTTTAATGTGGGTTTTTGTATCCCCTCCCCTCCTCACAGGGTCCCCTTTTCCATAAAAAATCTGAAGTCAGCTTACCAGCATCCTGACGTGGTTAGGGAGAAATTGGCAAAAGAGGTGGATTTGGGGCGCATGGCGGGGCCCTTTAGTTCTCTCCCCATCCCGGGTTTGGTCGTCTCCCCGCTGGGGGTTGTCCCGAAGAAGGAGGCGAACAAATACCGTTTGATTCACCATTTGTCTTATCCTAAGGGCTTGTCGGTTAATGACGGGATAGATCGGGATCTTTGCTCGGTCGTGTATACGTCATTCGACGCGGCGGTGCAGTGGGTGCGTTTCCATGGTAGGGGGGCGTTAATGTTCAAGACGGATGTCGAGGCGGCTTTTCGGCTGTTGCCGGTGCATGCGGATAGTCAGCGTTTACTGGCGTGTTTTTGGGGGGGGGGGGGGGGTTTATGTGGATCAGTGTCTCCCCTTGGGTTGTACCATTTCTTGTGCGTACTTTGAGGCGTTTAGCTCATTTTTGGAATGGGTGGTCAAATCTGTGGCGGGGGTGGATTCGATCATTCATTATTTAGATGATTTCTTGTGCGCAACGATCTTGGGGCCCGCCCGTTCCGTGAGTTGGTTCGGGACATAAAACACGATCTGTTGCACCTGTGGTCGTTGTACCCGAACTTGATCACGGTGTGGTCGGATATTGTGCCTAGAAAATCCTGGCGTTTGGCACGGTCGGTGGAGCGGATCAACAAAGCCAGGATAAAAGTTAACAGGGCGGTGTCTGCATTTGTTGCGCGGAATGGCGGCATATGTGTTCGACACTGGGACTTGGAAGCTGGAGTTGGAGCGTATTGGAGTGCAGATGGTGTTCACCTGAATGATGTGGGAATGGATTTGTGGTGCTTGGGCTTGCAGGATGGCATTGGGAGGGCTATTTTGTTGTGGCAGGACTCTCAGGCTTGAGGGGGTCAAGGCCTGTTCGCTGTGGCTGGGGAGTCCTTGGAGTTAGACAAAAAATGTTAAAGCTGATGCTCTGTCGCGTAGTTTCATGGCCAGCCCCTCTCTTGAGGAGGATTCCGCTTGTATTTTGCCCCCAGGTATAATCATATCCTCTGTGGATTCAGACTTCGTCTCCGAAATTGCGGCTGATCAAGCTTCTGCTCCCGAGAACCTTCCTGAGAACAAGCTATTTGTTCCCCTGCAATTCCGGCTAAGGTTGCTCAGGGAGAACCACGACTCTGCACTATCCGGCCATCCAGGCATCCTGGGTACCAAGCACCTCATTTCTTGAACCTATTGGTGGCCTGGGTTGCTTAAAGACGTTAAGGCCTACGTCGCCGCTTGTGAAATTTGTACTAGGTCCAAGACTCCCAGGTCCCGACCTGCGGGTTTACTATGTTCTTTGCCCATTCCCCAGAGACCTTGGACCCATATCTCCATGGATTTTATCACCGATCTGCCTCCGTCCCAATGCACGTCGGTGGTGTGGGTTGTAGGAGACCGCTTCAGTAAGATGTGCCACTTTGCACCCCTCAAGAAACTACCCAATGCCAAGACGTTAGCTACCTTGTTTGTCAAACACATCCTGCGTCTCCATGGGGTTCCGGTCAATATTGTTTCTGACAGAGGGGTACAATTTGTTTCATTGTTTTGGAGAGCTTTCTGTAAGAAGCTGGAGATTGATCTGTCCTTTTCCTCGGCCTTCCATCCTGAAACTAATGGCCAAACTGAGAGGACTAATCAGTCTGTGGAACTATACTAAAGATGTTTTATCTCAAACTTGCAAGATGATTGGGTCTCCTTCATTCCCCTCGCCGAATTTTCCCTTAATAACCGGGTCTGTAGCTCGTCGGCGGTTTCCCCCTTCTGTAATTTTGGGCTTAATCCACGGTTCTCCTCCGTTTCACCTGGTGGTTCCAACAATACCGAGGTAGATGTCGTTCATCGGGAACTGTGCACAGTCTGGGCCCAGGTTCAGAAGAACCTTGAGGCGTTCCAGATCATCAAAAAGACTCAGGCAGATAAAAGACGTTCAACTAACCCTCTGTTTGTGGTCGGGAATCTGGTGTGGCTGTCTTCTAAAAATTTGCGCCTTAAAGTTCCGTCCAAGAAGTTGGCTCCCCGGTATATAGGGCCGTACAAAATTATTGAGGTCCTCAACCCTGTCTCCTTCCGGCTGGAGTTACCCTCGTCTTTTCAGATACACAACGTGTTCCATGCCTCCCTCTTGAAAAGCTGCTCCCTGTCCTTGGCTACATCGAGGAAACCTCCGGTCCCTGTTCTCACTCCGGATGGGGTAGAATTCGAGGTAGCCAAGATTGTGGACAGCAGGATGGTCCAAGGCTCCCTCCAGTACCTGGTCCATTGGAGAGGATACGGGCCTGAGGAGAGGACTTGGGTACCCGCCCGGGATGTTCACGCCGGTATATTGCTCAGCAAGTTCCAATTTCGGTTCCTCAACAAGCCAGGCCCATCTAGGAAGGGTCCAGTGGCCCCTCATAAAAATGGAGGTACTGTAAAGGGTTTGCCAGACACAGGTTCTGTGTCGACGCCCGGGGTTAATCAGCTTTCATCAGCTCCAAGGTCTGCTCGAGTGACGCTATCAAAGCCTGGCCTGACAGTTCTAGCTCCCGCCCTTGGTCTATTTTTACCCTCACTTGCAGCATGTTCCTTGCCTGTGATTGTCTGGTTTCCTGGCTCTGCGATTCTTGCTATTTACCTTATTGACCGCTGTTACTTATTGACCCTGGCTTGACTGACTATTCTCCTGCTCTGATTTGCTACTTCGTACTCTCCTGGTTTGTCTCGGCTCGTTCACCACTGCCTGTTGCGCACGGTGTTTCCGTGGGCAACTGCCCCTACCTCCCCCTTTATCTTCTGTGTGCCCTTGTCTTGTGTTGTCTGTCTTGCACTTATTGAGCATAGGGACCGTCGCCCAGTTGTACGCCGTCACTTAGGACGGGCCGTGCAAGTAGGCAGGGACTGAGTTTCGGGTAGATTAGGGCTCACCTGTCTGTCTCCCTACCGTGTTTCATTACACTATGACACCTGATAGCTCTGCTACTTGATAGGAGACAGCGGCTCAGCAGACAGTATCACATATAATATGCTTAGATACAACGGCTTAGCAGACAGTATCACACATGCTAGGCCCAATTAGAAGGTTAATTGTGAAAACATTTCTTATGGTGTTTCTCGATAAAGGTCACTTGAACTGGTATCATTTAAACAGTTAACCGATGAATGGCGCTGTTTATGTGGAATTTACCCTGCGGACTAATGTACCATATAATGTATTACATTTTTTTTTTTAAAAACCTACATTTTGTGGGGTGAAATGAAAAAAAACCTGTAATTCCGCCATTTCTGTTTTGATTTTACAGTGTTCATTGGGCGGCATGAATTGCATGATAACTTGATTCTGCGGGTCGTTACGATTATGGCGATACCAAATTTATATAGTTTTATTTTTTACAAAATAATTTGTTTTTGTGACGCTGCATTCGAAGATGAACTGCATAGTTTTTCAATGCAACAGCACTTCATAGGGTGGGAAGGGGTTAAAACCCACTCTCTGAAGCCCCCTTCAGATACATTTCAACTAATCTGGTCCCCATGGCAGAATCTGTCTTTCCATCTGGCACCTCCAGCAGACTCCTTTCAGTCTAGTTTGATTTCTTTTACCTCAGAGTTCCTCTTTTTCCCTTTTTTTAATTTCTTCTTTCCCTCTCCCCTTCTTCTCCTTCTCCCCCCCCCACTTTTTTAGAACTATTTCTAACAGGGGCTGTGCACGATTAGAAAAATATGTCTGCTTTCTTCCAAAAACAGCACCACACCTATCCACAGGTTGTATCTGGTATTGCAGGTTAGCTCCATTGAAGTGAATGGTAATGAGCTGTAGTACCACACACAACCTATGGACAGGTGTGGTGCTGGTTTTTGGAGAAAGCAGACAAGTTATCTCATCCTGGACAACCCTTTGTCATGGATAGTTCTTGTGCGGAGATGCTCCCTGCATTATCCCTTTTCCTTTATGGCCGCTGATATGTTCTATTCAGCTTTATGGCCTCTGTGGTAAGTACACTGCCAGTCATTAAAGGGTTAACACTTCAGACCACTGTGGGTGACGTCACAATGTATGAGTTGTGCAGTGGTAATAAACTCCTGTAGTAATGATGATGAAGGTGCTGATGTCATAAATACAAATGTTTATGACATAATGAAGATTCCATATTAGAAGGTTTTACTGCCACATTCAGCGCCATATTGGATGGGACTGAGGACCTTGAGCTTGACTTCCCCACCAATACCGACCTGATGTAATTTGGAGGTTCTAGCAGGGAAACCCTTCACCCCAGACCACTTCTTCATCACAGTGATGCCACCCTCTTCATACGGGTTGTCTGTAATAGAGGGGGGTTTCCAGCAGGAGATCCCCCTCTATTAGCCGGAGCGGAGACAGGTACTACAAGGAGGCATCTGGAGGACCCGTCTCATCCGTGGATCGCCCATTCATGTTAATGGGTGCCCAGGAAGAGAGACATCCGCCTAGCCAACCAGATCAGCCGATTTATGTGTTTTATGTCGTTCGTTCATTGTATTGTCTTTCCTTGAAAATCTGAGAAAACGTACAAATTCTGCTACAAATGATATTTTGGCACCTTCTAAGCCCAGAGGAAGGGCAATCCTCCAGCCATGGTTTCCCTAGAGGTTTCCCCCACAGGGGGTTTTTCCTTTCCTGCGTGCTGGAGGGTGACTCTTCGTGAGTCCGAGGTTTGCCATTTTGGGTTTGGTCATATAATATAATAAAAGTTTTGACCATTTAACACCCAATTATAATGTTTTGTGTCTTTATTTTGCATTCTTTGGTTTGGTGATTGGGATTCTGGGTCTATCACATATCACAAAATCATAAGGCTTTACTTCCCACACTGACATAGAATGGAGACAACAAGCGTTGCTGCACAATTAAGTGTACACAGCCTTACATTAACCCCTTCCCGACATTTGCCGTATGGGTACGCCATGGAAAGCTATGACTTCCCGCAAATTGCCGTATCCATACGCCAAATGTTTGGCTCCGTCTCTGAATCTGAGTCTGTGCCATCATCACCGGATCTCAGCTGTATCTTACAGCTGACATCCGGCTGTAATGGCGGGGACTGAAATTAGCTTTGATCCCCGCCATTAACCCCTTAAGTGCAGCGCTCAAACGCGAGTGCTGCACTTAAGGTGTTTGCAGCTCATCGGAACCCCAGCAATGAAATTGCCGGGGTTCCGGTGGCTGCAATGGCAACCGGAGGCCTAATACTGGCCTCCCGGTCTGCCTAGCACGGAAGCCGGTCAAGATCCGCCCGGCGTTGGAGCCTGATTGGCTTCCGTAGCCACCGGTAAGATGGCGCCGGCTCAGGAGCTGATCCGGCGTCATCAGTGGTGGAAGTCAGCTGTATGTTACAGCGGACATCCACCTGTAATGGCAGGAACCGGAGCTAGCTCCGATCCCTGCCATTAACCCCTTCGATGCAGCAATCGAAAGCGAGTGGTTACTAGCAGATCACCAGCCCTGACAGGCAATCAGGACTGGCGACTGCTGCTATGGCAACAGGAGACACAGTGGCCTCCTGCTCTGCCATTACGGAAGCCGATTAGGCCCCGCCAGAAGCGGAAGCCTAATCGGCTTGCTGTCAGTGAATAACTGACAGATCTAATACATTGCACTACGTAGGTAGTTCAATGTATTAGAAAAAAAACATCAGACAGTTGGAACTTCAAGTCCCCTAGTGAGACTTGAAAATAAGTGTAAAAGAAAGTATAAAAAAGTGTAAAAGAAAGTGAAAAAAATAAAAGTTTGAAAACAATAAAAGTTTCAAGTAATAAAATAAAACACAATCGCCCTTTTTCTCTTATCAAGTCTTTTATTATTGAAAAAAAATAAATAAACCATACGTATTTGGCATCGCCGCGACCGTAACGACCTGAGGTATCAAAATATTATATTATTTATTGCACGCGGTGAACAGCGTAAAAAAAAACCCGTAAATAACTATACCAGAGTTTCTGTTTTTTGGTCACTTTGCCCTACAAATATTTGAATAAAAAGTGATCAAAAAGTCGCACGTATCCAAAAATGGTACCTATAAAAACTATAGCTCGTCCCGCAAAAAACAAGCCCTGATACAGCTCCGGCGACCAAAAAATTAAAACGTTATGGTTCTCACAACTTGGCGACAGAAAAAATACATCCTTTTTACAAAAGTAATTTTATTGTGCAAAAAGTTGTAAAACATAAAAAAGTTCTATAAATGAGGTATTGCCAGAATCGTACTGACCCGCAGAATAAAGGTAACATGTCGTTTATAACGCGTGGTGAACGCTGTATAAAAAAAACTAAAAAAGCTGTGCCAGAATTGCGTTTTTTTGTTTACCTGGCTTCCCAAAAAATAGGATAAAAGGTGATCAAAAAGTCGCATGTACCCCAAAATGGTACCAATAATCGCTACAGCTCGTCCCACAAAAAAACAGGCCTCATACCACTACGTCTATGAAAAATAAAATTAGTTATGACTCCAATAAGTCTGGAAATAAAAAAATATGCAGTTGTGCCCGAGGGGAACATTTCTTCTGTTTCAAGAGGCGATTTATGAAGGACCTAAAATTAGGGAACCAGGAAGGGGAGAGCCCAAACATATCTGCTGGAAGCGAGGGTGCCCGTATTATACCTGGAGAACACTTCACAGCAAAATTCCCCAAACTGCAAAGGTGCGGAGTGTGGACCAAAAGGGGGATAAGAAAGGACGCCATTTATCAGTGCGACACCGGCCTGTGCAGAAAGGATTGTGTCACAGCGTAACACACATCTATGGATTATTTTATTATTACCCCATTATTATACCCCCTGACTATGCCCCTTATATACTCCGCCCCGCTTACATGTACCCCCACATTATAAACGGAAACACCAGTAAGACTCCAAACAAATATAGAATCTGGGTTTATATTTAGGGGTCTAGTCTGGGGTCTGTATTTATTTAGGGGTCTGGTCTGGGGTCTGTATTTATTTAGGGGTCTGGTCTGGGGTCTGTATTTATTTAGGGGTCTGGTCTGGGGTCTGCATTTATTTAGGGGTCCGGTCTGGGGTCTGTATTTATTTAGGGGTCTGGTCTGGGGTCTGTATTCATTTAGGGGTCTGGTCTTTGGTCTGTATTTATTTAGAGGTCTGGTCTGGGCTCTGCATTTATTTAGGGGTCTGGTCTGGGGTCTGTGTTCATTTAGGGGTCTGATCTGGGGTCTGTATTTATTTAGGGGTCTTGTCTTGGGTCTGTATTTATGTAGGGGTCTAGTCTGGGGTCTGTATTTATTTAGGGGTCCGGTCTGGGGTCTGCATTTATTTAGGGGTCTGATCTGGGGTCTGTATTTATTTAGGGGTCTGGTCTGTGGTCTGTATTTATTTAGGGGTCTAGTCTGGGGTCTGCATTTATTTAGGGGTCTTGTCTGGGGTCTGTATTTATTTAGGAGTCTGGTCTGGGGTCTGTATTTATTTAGGGGTCTGGTCTGGGGTCTGTATTTATTTAGGGGTCTGGTCTGGGGTCTGCATTTATTTAGGGGTCTGGTCTGGGGTCTGTATTTATTTAGGGGTCTGGTCTGGGGTCTGCATTTATTTAGGAGTCTGGTCTGGGGTCTGTATTTATTTAGGGGTCTGGTCTGGGGTCTGTATTTATTTAGGGGTCTGGTCTGGGGTCTGCATTTATTTAGGGGTCTGGTCTGGGGTCTGTATTTATTTAGGGGTCTGGTCTGGGGTCTGCATTTATTTAGGAGTCTGGTCTGGGGTCTGTATTTATTTAGGGGTCTGGTCTGGGGTCTGTATTTATTTAGGGGTCTGGTCTGGGGTCTGCATTTATTTAGGGGTCTGATCTGGGGTCTGTATTTATTTAGGGGTCTGTTTTTGTTTAGGGCGGTCTGGGGATTATAATAATTTTGTAGGTCTATCTGTATTTACTCTAAAAATATTGAATAAAGCCCTATTTGACAACACCATCACAAAGGAGCTTTACGAAGCACTTACACCAGTTGAACCGACAATCCAAACCCTCTACTTACTACCTAAAGTCCATAAAGACTCTAAGATTCCTCCAGGAAGGCCCATCATATCAGGTAGGGGTAATATGACAGAAAAAAACCTGTAAATTTATTGACTATAATTTAAAGGGATTTGTCGAGTGTTTACCATCATACGTACGGGACACAGCAGATCTTCTGCAAAGGGTTGACGGAATCAATATAGAGGATGATATGTTGTCAGTCACTTGCGACGTTGAGTCGCTATACACCAGTACATACCTGATTGGCTGCCGATACAGGGAGGCGCGCCACGGTCCTGACAGGTCATTCGTGACGTGTCGGATTTGGATTGGTGGGGCGCCGGGGGCATGGCAGTACAGGAGGAGGGCCTAAGCTGTTTAAAAGACCGGCACCTCGCCGGCTCGTGTGCGACCATTATATCTTGATCGTGCACGGGCCGGGAGGTTCATTAATGCACACAATTGTGCTAAGTGAGCCACATGGGTAGGTTACTTGTTTACTCATCTCTTGATCTTGCTTGTCTATGTTCTGTTACTACGCACTGACCATTATACCCAGTCACCTGCATATATATGATTGCTGTACTGCCGTTCACATGCTGATCAGCTGGATCATTGTGACATGTGCACCTGACATCCAGTACTTTGAGTGTTGGATTGTATCTCTCAATACCCATGCCGGTTACCAAGTGCTTACATTTTGCTCTCTGCACAGAGGGACGTCCTGTTCATGCTTTGCATGACTCATTTTTATTGTTTATGTATTTTGAATAAAGATTGTATTTTTCTATATGAGACTACTGTGTGTTAATTGTACCCCATACCTTGTAGGTGTTTCTTGCTCAAATATCGGGGTCAATACACCAAGATATACTTGCTTTATATATGTTTTTGTCCCTTTATGGTTTACGATTCTATAACTATACATATAGGTTGACATAAACTTTCCTGAATGTACCAATAGGTGATTATTGCAGGTTCCCCTGGCTTGGATTTTGTATAGACTTGGTAAACTGTTGTTTGGCCAGCTACAACTCCACTATGGCGGTGCGGCATAGCGGGTCCACATACCCACAGATCGTGACATGTTCTAACACAGTCTTATACTGTCAGCGATGATTGGAAACTGTCAGTATGTATGGACACAGACCTTTAACCGGTTAAGGACTAGGCTGTTTTACAGCTAAATGACCAGAGCAAATTTGACAATTTTGCTTTGCGCTTCTTTAGATGACTATAACTCTGCAGGTGAATAAAGTTCATCTTTGAATTTTACACTCTTAAAGGACAGATAGGGCTTTGTTTTAGTGGCATTTGTCAGTATATATCATTTTTATTTCTTTCTCTAAAGTGGGCAAAATTGGAAAAAAATGCAAGAATTTAGCGATTGCGTCAGTTTATACCAGCATTTTTCACACACGGCATAGACCACGGACAAAAATCATCTCCTTTCACATTCTGCCACTTCTCCCGTGCATGGGGATACCAAATATGTGGGCCTTATTATCACATAGAGAAGTAGGAGGGCGGACGATAGAAGAAGATTATTTCACAAATCACATTTTTTCAAAGCTGGTTTTACAAAACTCAACAGAGTTTCTATAACACGCCCAAAATATCTGCTCTTGAAGCAGAAATCCCAAAATATTCATCTAGGGGTATAATGGGAATTTATTTTTTGGGGTTTTCTAAAATAAGAAATTGCAGGTTTATGCAAATGGAGCTCTCCAGCAGATGAACTTTAGAGAACATGCAAACATGACATCCACCCCCCACCCATTCCCTCCCTCACCCTTGGAGTAAAATCAGGGGAAAAATAAAAACGTAATGTAGGGCAAATATATTTTCAACGAATTAACTAAAATCTAATAATTCAGAACAGTGTGGTATTTTTTAAAACATGGCTCAATGCACAGGCCTGGTTGTGAGGGACATGAGGGACAGAAATATCGGGAATCTTTGCGGTGCCCGTCTTTTCTGCAGACGCGGCACTTTTTCTGGGGGTTGCTTCTGGTTGGTGTTGGGGGAATCCGACTGATGAAGTGTCTTTCAGTCAGTCGCGTGACATCCTCAGACTGGGGGCATTCTCGGGTGTCCTGAACATCAAAAATGAGGCCTTCAATAATTTTTTCCTGGAAATCCAGGTTTGTGTCTCTGCCTCTGTTTTTTTGTAGAGCGCAGATGAGTTGTGGATTTGCCACCTGTAACAGATAAATGGCCACTTTTTTGTACCAGGTTTTAGTTTGGCGTTTTACTAAATAGGGCTGTAAAACCTGGTCGCTTAAATCCACCCCCCCCCCCATGTACTTGTTATATTCCGACCCGCTCACTGGTTTGTGCTTGTCCGATGTTGCCCCTCTTTCCCTCACTGCCACTGTTCCTGCGGTATGAATCGTGCTTCGCACATACACGTCTTTGCGATCCCTGAACTTGACCGCCAGCAATTCCTCGGATGCATAAGCACAGGAGTCCCCCTTTACCATGCGCTTCCCCACTTATTGCTGTGGAAAACCAATTCTGTTTTTGCGCATGGTACCACATGCCCCAGTCCTTGCAGCATGCAAATGCCTAAACGGGCACACTGGAATAAAAATTATCACCGTACAGGTGGTACCCCTTGTGAAGTAGAGGCTGCATTATCTCCCACACGATCTTACTGCTGGTGGAAAGATCAGGGGGGCATCCAGGAACATTTATTGTGCGGTCCCGCCCTTCATAAATCCTGAAGGCGGTGGTATATCCTGACCCGCTTTCACACAATTTGTAGAGCTTAACGCCATATCTTGCCCTTTTGGAAGGTAGATATTGGCGAAAGCTAAGTCTGCCATGAAAGTTGAGGAGGGATTCGTCCACACTTACATTCTGCTCAGGGGTGTAGAGTTGCAGAAATAAATTATTCAGGGAATTTATTAGCGGTCTTATTTTAAACAACCGATCCCGGTTTGCATCGGTACTTGGGGGGGCCTGTGCGTTGTCATTGAAGTGGAGGAACCTCATTATTGTCTCATAACGAGACCTGGGCATTACTGCAGAATATACTGGGGTGGCTTGGGCGGGTCTTGTTGACCAGTAAGACCTAATGGAGGGCTTTTTGACAATACCCATATTTAGGGTGAGCCCCAAAAAATTTTTTCATTCCTGCAAATTGGTGGGCGTCCAATCTCTGGCATGGGTGGATGAAGGTTTCTGCCTTATATATTGAGTGGCATATAAATTTGTTTCGTGGACAATCTGATTTAGGATGTCGTCCGTTATAAATAAATGGAAGTAATCCATTTGGACAAAATTTGTATTGTCCACGGTTATGCCAGGAGTGGCAGTAAATCCGTGGATTCTAGGCCCAAAAGATGGGGCAGGTGCCCATACAAGAGCCTGGACTGGAGGGACCAGGCTGTCCCGTGCTACAGCGCTACTTGGCCCTGCGCTTTCATGTTCTGCAGTTTCAACTGCATCAGGGACAACGTCCCCTGAAGATGAACCTGAAGTGATGCTGTCATCGTCACTACCTAAAACAGGTTCCATCTCGGACGCCATCTCTGATGCGGTCTCCGACTCAGACCACAGCATGGCGTATGCCTCCTCGGCGCTAAACAACTTCCTCGCCATAACGTAACTAACACTAACACTAACTAAACAAATTTTTTTTTATTTTTTTTTTATAAAACACACAAACTAACTGCTATATATATCTACACTACCGCTAACAAAAAATAAACCGCTATTGCTATATATATTATATATATGTGGATATATATATAATTATATACTCCCTACCTGCCTATTCTAATAGAATAAAAGAAAGAAAGATAGATAGAAAAAAAGATAGATGGATAGATAGATTGTATAGATAGATAGAAATCTATCTATACAGAGAATGTTTTAGAGTGTAACTGTATTTTTTTGTAACTGTAACTGTAATCTTCTGGCAGCAATTCTCCCGAGTCTCTTCTTCTCCTCAATCTGAAACAATGTTTGAGGAGAAGAAAAGAGGCAGGAGATTTACTGCCAGAAAAGTCAAAATAAAACAAATGTGGTCGCTGTGATAGGTTTTCACAGCGACCACATGTTCAGGGACCATCAGATTGGTCCCTGATACTCTGCCCAGTGCCCAGAGCTGTTGGTAACAGCGTGGGCACAGGGCTGTGTGCACGCGATCGAGTGCACACTGTTTTCTATGCAGAAATGCATGTGATTGCTGTGATTGGTTGTCACAGCGATCACATGTTCAGGGGCCAAAAGATTGACCCCTGACATTCTGCCCAGTGCCCATGGCTGTTAGCAACAGCCAGGGCATAGAGCTATGTGCACGCGATCACGCGTGCACAGACTCTGAAGTGAAAGACAGACTTGGGGTATACTGACAATGCTCAGGCAAGGATCAGATGGGTTGGACCCTTCTTATAGTCCAGGAAATCATGTGTGTTGATGATGGTGATTTCCTACATGTGCGTGCACTGGCCCTTTAAGAGAGGGCACGAGCGTGCGCGCGTACCCAACCGGACAGAGCAGATCGTAGCAGAAGTGAGCGCTGGCGTCTCCTGGGAAGGAGATGGGAACCAGCGCTCACAGATCCATGGCTGCGGGCGTCAGGTGAGTGGACCCGATGGCCCTGGACGCTACAGTATCCCCCCCTCTTACGCCCCCTCTTCTTGGGACTAGAGCGAGAGGAATTTCTTAACAAGAGCAGAGGCATCAAGGTTCTCCTCCGGCTCCCAGGACCTCTCCTCAGGACTAAAGCCTCTCCAGTCCACCAAATAGAAAGTCCTTCCTCCTACCCTCTTGCAGTCCAGGATCTCCCTCACCTCGAACACATCAGAAGAACCGCTGGGAGCAGTTGTGGAACAGGAAGTCTTGCTGTAGCAGTTCAGGACCACTGGTTTCAGGAGGGACACATGAAAGGAGTTGGGGATTCTGAGGGTAGGAGGCAGCCGCAGTTTATAGGAGCCAGGGTTAATCTGTTGCCGAATCTCAACAGGACAGAGAAACCTGGGAGCAAACTTGTATGAAGGCACCCTCAAACGAATGTTCCATGAGGACGGCCAGACTTTGGTACCTGGAAGATACTGCGGCAGCTCTTTTCTTGTATCCGCTTTTCGCTTCATGCCCGGATCTGTTGCCAAATTTACAGGAAGTCCCCAAATGCAGAGTCAGCAGCGGGTACCTGAGAAGTAGTAGACACTGGAAGAGGGACTCTAGGATGTTGACCGTATACAATGTAAAACGGAGTGGAAGTGGTTTACTCGCTTGTGTGGTTGTTTTACGAGAACTCGGCCCATGGAAGAAGCTATACCCAGTTATCATGCTGTAAGGAAATGAAGTGACGGAGATAATTCTCCATGATCTGGTTGATCCTCTCGACTTGCCTATTGGACTGGGGGTGATAGACTGTGGAAAAGTCCAATATCACATCCAGGAGTTTACAGAGAGCCCTCCAGAACCTCGAGTTAAATTGAAACGCCCGATCGGACACAATGTGAAGGGCAAGCCATGCAAGCGGTAGATGTGCTGGATGAAGAGATTCGCCATTCGGGGAACAGAAGGTAGGCCGGTCAGCGGGATAAAATGTGCCATCTTCGAGAACCGGTCCACCACCACCCAGACAGTGTTGCATCCTGCTGAGGGAGGAAGGTCAGTGACAAAGTCCATCACAATGTGCTGCAAGGTGGCATTGGGTATAGGCACAGGTTGATGGAGGCCGGCAGGCTTGGAGTTAGTAACCTTGTTAGAAGCACACACCGTGCAAGAAGAGACAAAGTCCACAACATCCTTGGGCAGCGTGGGGCACCAAAAGTGACGAGCAATCAGGTCTCGGGTTTTACAAACACCAGGGTGCCCAGCCAGTTTAGAACTGTGTCCCCATCGGAGAATTCTTCTCCTGCCTGCTAATCGAACAAAAGTCCTCCCCGGAGGGATGTCTCTAACCTGCAAAGGATTGGCAGTGATAATGCAGGACGGGTCTATGATAGTTTGAAGAGACTCCACCGTGTCATCCATTTCAAATGACCTGGACAGGGCATCAGCCCTCACATTCTTGTCAGCGGGACGGTAGTGGAGCACAAATTGTCAACGGGTGAAGAACAGCGGCCACCTGGCTTGACAGGGATTTAGTTGTTGAGCGGACTGAAGGTAGGTGAGGTTCATGTGGTTGGTGTAGATTAGGATGGGGTGAGCTGCGCCCTCCAGCAGATGTCTCCACTTCTCCAGAGCCAATTTGATGGCCAGTAGATCCTGATCCCCAACAGAGTAAATGCGCTCTGCAGAAGAAAAAAGTCTCGAGTAGTAGCCACATACTACTGCCTTTCCTTTGGGGCTCCTCTGGAACAGAAGTGCGCCTGCACCAACATAAGAGGCGTCCACCTCCAAAGAAAACTGTATATATACGTCAGGATGATAGAGGATCGAGGCAGAAGTAATGGCTTTTTTGAGACTAAAAAATGTGGACTCTGCCTCTGGGGTCCACACCTTGGCGTTCACACCGTTCTTGGTAAGGGTGGAAATAGGAGATGTCAGTGATGAGACGTTTGTGATAAACTGCCGGTAGAAATTGGCAAATCCCAGGAAACGCTGTATGGACCTCAGACCTTGAGGACGTGGCCACTCCAGGACAGCTCTCACTTTCTCAGGATCCATCTTGAGACCTTGATCCGATATGATGTAGCCCAGGAAGTGCAGAGAACTCCTCTCAAAGACGCACTTCTCCAGCTTGGCGTATAAATGATTCTCCCTTAATCGTAGTAGAACTTGACGGACATCCCTCCGATGAGTCGTCGGATCTGGGGAGAAAATCAAAATATCATCGAGATAAACAACAACACAGATATAGAGGAGATCTCGGAAGATATCATTAACGAGTTCCTGAAACACTGCAGGAGCGTTACACAGTCCGAAGGGCATCACTACGTATTCATAGTGCCCGTCATGGGTGTTAAATGCCGTCTTCCATTCGTCACCCTGGTGGACCGGAGCGGAAGTGAGATGGGGACCAGCGCTCACAGATCCATGGCTGTGGGCGTCAGGAGGTGAGTGGAACTGACGGCCCGCGGCCATAGATGCTACATGTGAGTAAACTCGCTAATATACATTCCCGTCCCCCTTGGTGCTGTTTCTGAGATTTTCATAGATTTGTATAGCGCTGATGAGGAACCGGAAGTCTAGTTGTACAGTCTTCTTTGGTGACGACACGACTCTTCGTCATGTGAGATCGGCCCCACTGTACTCTATGTACTCGCTGTACTACTGCTCGTGCAGTATACAGAGCACAGCGCCACTCTCTGAGAGGTTCCTCTGAGAGGTTCCTGTTGTTTCTCCTTTGCTTTATCCAATGCTAAAAACTAATAATGATTTTTTTTTTTTAAATGCAAGCCCCTCAGTTGGAGTCATTGGGACCCAACACTAGAATTTCATCTGATTTGACAGATTATGGCACAATTTTCTATGGGGAACTTATGGTGGTTATTTTGATATTCCCATACTGTTTTTTGACACAGACCACCTACCTAAACATTGCTACAGACAAATCCACCTCTGCATGGTAAAGGTATTTTATAATACCAGTGCTGTCTTACAGCAGGATAATGCCCCCGCCACACTGCAAAAATCGTTCAGGACTGATGTGAGGAACATGACAAAGAGTTCAAGGTGTTGACCTGGCCTCCATATTCTTAATTCAATCGATCATCTGTGAGATGTGATGGAAAAACAAATCCAATCCATGGAGACCCCTACTCACAACTTACAGGACTTAACCCCTTAATGACGAAGCCTAGGTTGGGCCTTAAGGCTCAGAGCCCATTTGTCTAATCTGACATTATCTAAGGGGAGACATTTCCTCAACCTGTTGCAGGAAAATTTTATGGGCCAGTTTGTGGAAGACCCAACAAGAGGTGAAGCTCTGTTGCATCTGGTCATTTCTAATAATGCAGAGCTTGTTGGGAACGTCAATGTTCGTGAAAACCTCGGTAACAGTGATCACAATATAGTTACATTTTACCTATACTGTAAAAAACAAACACAGGCTGGGAGGGCAAAAACATTTAATTTTAAGAAAGCCAATTTCCCCAGGATGAAGGTGGCAATTTAGGATATAGACTGGGAAGAACTAATGTCAAATAATGGGACAAATGATAAATGGGAGATTTTCAAATCTACTTTGGGTTATTATAGTGCAAAATGTATTCCTATAGGTAACAAGTATAAATGACTCAAATTAAACCCCTCATGGCTTACACCTTCTGTGAAAGGAGCAATACATGACAAAAAAAGGGCATTTAAAAAATACAAATCTGAGGGTACATCTGAAGCCTTTGTAAAATATAAAGAGCTTAATAAAATCTGTAAAAATGTAATAAAATTAGCAAAAATACAAAATGAAAGGCAGGTGGCCAAGGATAGTAAAACAAATCCCAAAAATTTCATCAAGTATATAAATGCTAAAAAGCCAAGGTCTGAACATGTAGGACCGCTAGATAGTGGTAATATAGTGGATATATGGACAGTGTGTCAGGGTCTTGCCCAGAGCAGAGCAGAGCGCTGGTGTCGGCTCTGCTCCTGGACTCTGTGGATTTCCCTGACATCGCTGTCCACATATGAACAGCGATGTCTGGGGCTTCCCCAGAGCCGGATTCCCTAGCAGAGCGCTGATGTCGGCTCTGCTCCGGGACTCTGTGGAATTCCCTGACATCGCTGCCCATATATGGACAGTGTGTCAGGGTCTTGCCCAGAGCGGAGCAGAGCGCTGGTGTCGGCTCTGCTCCTGGACTCTGTGGAATTCCCTGACATCGCTGTCCACATGTGAACAGCGATGTTTGGGGCTTCCCCAGAGCCGGAGTCCCGAGCAGAGCGCTGGTGTCGGCTCTGCTCCGGGACTATGTGGAATTCCTTGACTTCGCTGCCCATATATGGACAGTGTGTCAGGGACTTGCCCAGAGCGGAGCAGAGCGCTGGTGTCGGCTCTGCTCCTGGACTCTGTGGAATTCCCTGACATCGCTGTCCACATATGAACAGCGATGTTTGGGGCTTCCCCAGAGCCGGAGTCCCGAGCAGAGCGCTGGTGTCGGCTCTGCTCCGGGACTCTGTGGAATTCCCTGACATCGCTGCCCATATATGGACAGTGTGTCAGGGTGTTGCCCAGAGCGGAGCAGAGCGCTGGTGTCGGCTCTGCTCCTGGACTCTGTGGAATTCCCTGACATCGCTGTCCACATATGAACAGCGATGTCTGGGGATTCCCCAGAGCCGGAGTCCCGAGCAGAGAGCTGGTGTCGGCTCTGCTCCTGGACTCTGTGGAATTCCCTGACATCGCTGTCCACATATGAACATCGATGTCTGGGGCTTCCCCAGAGCTGGAGTCCCGAGCAGAGCGCTGGTGTCGGCTCTGCTCCGGGACTCTGTGGAATTCCCTGACATCGATGCCCATATATGGACAGTGTGTCAGGGTCTTGCCCAGAGCGGAGCAGAGCGCTGGTGTCGGCTCTGCTCCTGGACTCTGTGGAATTCCCTGACATCGCTGTCCACATATGAACAGCGATGTTTGGGGCTTCCCCAGAGCCGGAGTCCCGAGCAGAGCGCTGGTGTCGGCTCTGCTCCGGGACTCTGTGGAATTCCCTGACATCGCTGCCCATATATGGACAGTGTGTCAGGGTGTTGCCCAGAGCGGAGCAGAGCGCTGGTGTCGGCTCTGCTCCTGGACTCTGTGGAGTTCCCTGACATCGCTGTCCACATATGAACAGCGATGTCTGGGGCTTCCCCAGAGCTGGAGTCCCGAGCAGAGCGCTGGTGTCGGCTCTGCTCCGGGACTCTGTGGAATTCCCTGACTTCGCTGCCCATATATGGACAGTGCGTCAGGGACTTGCCCAGAGTGGAGCAGAGCGCTGGTGTCGGCTCTGCTCCTGGACTCTGTGGAATTCCCTGACATCGCTGTCCACATATGAACAGCGATGTCTGGGGCTTCCCCAGAGCCGGAGTCCCGAGCAGAGCGCTGGTGTCGGCTCTGCTCCGGGACTCTGTGGAATTCCCTGACATCGCTGCCCATATATGGACAGTGTGTGAGGGTCTTGCCCAGAGCGGAGCAGAGCGCTGGTGTCGGCTCTGCTCCTGGACTCTGTGGAATTCCCTGACATCGCTGTCCACATATGAACAGCGATGTCTGGGGCTTCCCCAGAGCCGGAGTCCCGAGCAGAGCGCTGGTGTCGGCTCTGCTCCGGGATTCTGTGGAATTCCCTGACATCGCTGCCCATATATGGACAGTGTGTCAGGGTCTTCCCCAGAGCGGAGTCCCGGGCAGAGCGCTATTATCGGCTCTGCTCCGGGACTCTGGGGAAGCCTCTGACATCGCTGTCCATACATCGACAATGATGTCAGGGGCTTCCCCAGAGCAGGAGTCCCAGTGATGTCAGGAGCACAGCTGGAGTCCCAGGAAGAGCCTACTAGTGCTCTGCCTGGGACTCCAACTCTGGGCAAGCCCCTGACATCACTGGGGCAGCCTCTACAGAGGGCACTGGGGCAACCTCTATAGAGGGCACTGGGGCAGCCTCTACAGAGGGCACTGGGGCAGCCTCTACAGAGGGCACTGGGGCAGCCTCTACAGAGGGCACTGGGGCAGCCTCTACAGAGGGCACTGGGGCAGCCTCTACAGAGGGCACTGTGGCAGCCTCTACAGAGGGCACTGTGGCAGCCTCTACAGAGGGCACTGTGGCGTTATCTACAAGTGGGTGTGTGACAGTATCTGAAGAGGACACTGGCATTATCTAGGGGTGTGTTGCATTATCTACAGAGGGCACTGTGGCCTTATCTACAGAGGGCACTGTGGCCTTATCTACAGAGGGCACTGTGGCCTTATCTACAGAGGGCACTGTGGCCTTATCTACAGAGGGCACTGTGGCCTTATCTACAGAGGGCACTGTGGCCTTATCTACAGAGGGCACTGTGGCCTTATCTACAGAGGGCACTGTGGCCTTATCTACAGAGGGCACTGTGGCCTTATCTACAGAGGGTACTGTGGCCTTATCTACAGAGGGCACTCTGGCCTTATCTACAGAGGGCACTGTGGCCTTATCTAGGGGTGTGTTGCATTATCCACAGAGGGCACTGCGGCAGCATCCACAGAGGGCACTGCGGCAGCATCCACAGAGGGCACTGCGGCAGCATCCACAGAGGGCACTGCGGCACTATCTAAAAAGGGGCTGCCCAATCTTGACATGTGTGCTAACTGAGCCGCCGGACTGCATTTAGCGACACTTAAACTGGAAAGCTGGATTGTTGAAATAAGCACGTGGAGAAATATCTAAAATTTTAAACCTAGCGCTATTATTATAGTAATGTAGTGTTATTATTCTAGTAATATAGTGTTATAGTAGTTCAAATAACTAATTGATTAACAATAATTTTGTATTGTATCAAATTTGAAAGTAATGCGGCCCATCAACTTCCCATTTTTTCTATATGCGGCCCACTTACCCGGCCGAGTTTGAGACCCCTGATATAGAGGATGGGATTAATAGCACTATTTCTATTTTTGCCGATGACACCAAGCTATGTAATATAGTTCAGTCTATGGAAGATGTTCATGAATTGCAAGCGGATTTAAACAAACTAAGTGTGTGGGCATCCACTTGGCAGATGAAGTTTAATGTAGATAAATGTAAAGTTATGCATCTGGGTACCAACAACCTGCATGCATCATATGTCCTAGAGGGAGCTACACTGGGGGAGTCACTTGTTGAGAAGGATCTGGGTGTACTTGTAAATCATAAACTAAATAACAGCATGCAGTGTCAATCAGCTGCTTCAAAGGCCAGCAGGATATTGTCGTGTATTAAAAGAGGCATGGACTCGCGGGACAGGGATGTAATATTGCCATTTTACAAAGCATTAGTGAGGCCTCATCTAAAATATGCAGTTCAGTTCTGGGCTCCAGTTCATAGAAAGGATGCCCTGCAGTTGGAAAAAATACAAAGAAGAGCAACGAAGCTAATTAGGGGCCTGGAGAATCTAAGTTATGAGGAAAGAATTAAACCTATTTAGCCTTGAAAAAAGACGACTAAGGGGGGACATGATTAATTTATATAAATTTATTAATGGCACATACAAAAAATATGGTGAAATCCTGTTCCATGTAAAACCCCCTCAAAAAACAAGGGGGCACTCCCTCCGTCTGGAGAAAAAAAGGTTCAACCTGCAGAGGCGACAAGCCTTCTTTACTGTGAGAACTGTGAATCTATGGAATAGCCTACCGCAGGAGCTGGTCACTGCAGGGACAGTAGATGGCTTTAAAAAAGGGTTAGATAATTTCCTAGAACAAAAAAGTATTAGCTCCTATGTGAAGAGATTTTTTCCTTCCCTTTTCCCGTCCCTTGGTTAAACTTGATGGACATGTGTCTTTTTTCAGCCGTACTAACTATGTAACTATGTAACTGTGACATGTGTCATTTTATGTGGTAATAACTTTGGAATGCCTTTATTTATCCAAGTGATTCTGAGACTGTTTTCTGGTGACACATTGAACTTTATGTTAGTGGTAAAATTTGGTTGATACATTCAGTGAAAAACAGAAAAAATTACAGAAAATGTGGTGTAAGGCAGATGGTTATACCACACAAAATAGTTATTAATTTGCAATTTGTTTTTTTAAATAAAGGACTTAATATTGAAAAAAGGTTTTTTATACAACTGTTTTTTTTTTGTCTCACTAGGTGACTTGAAGTCAGGAATCCCTGATCGCTATTCTAATACACTGCACTACATGCGTAGTGCAGTGTAAAAGTGCTGTCAGTTACTCACTGACAGCAAACCTAAGGTAGGACAAACTAGGCTTCCGTAGATGACAAACCCGGAGGCCATTGTTAGGCCTCCTGTTGCCATAACATGATGGAATAGAACGTCAAGGAGCAGGAAGGGGTTAAAGGATCTGCTAACGTCTTGGTGCCAGATACCACAGGACACTTTTAAAGATCTTCTGAAATCCATGTCCCAACGAGTCAGAGCTATTATGGCAGCACGAGGAGGACTACACAAGGCAGGTGGTTTAAATGTTATGTCTGGATGGTGTATATGTTAGTAATTAATTTCTATTCATTTGTACATTGATGTAAATTAGGGTATGTTCACACGCAAACTCAAAAATATCTGAAAATACAGAGCTGTTTTCAAGGATTTCAGCGTTTTTTACGGCCGTTTTTGGAGCTGTTTTCAATATTGTCTAGGAAAAACGGCTCCAAAAGCGGCCCAAGAAGTGACTTGCACTTCTTTTGTGAACATACCCTAAAAAAAGAGTAATTTTTCTGTGCTTTTTATTTTTGCAATATATATCAATCACCCTAAATATTGTAATCTTGGGGCCTACATTGCTCCTATGTAAACATGGGAACGCCACCATTCTCACCAGTTTTAAGGCGTAATGTAAGTCTTAGGCCAAAACGTAATAGTAGTCGAAACGCCAATCCAACCGAGATGGAATATGAAATATCCAAGATAGAAGGGAGTCCCAGGCATAAAATAAGATAAGATAACTTTATTAATCCCCGAAGGGAAATTCCAGTATCACATAAATGGATTTTGGGAAACGGCATCAGGGATCTTTTATTATTAGGTCTCTGTGCAGATTGAGATTCTGGCGTCCAAGGTGAAGATGATGAAGAAGACTAGGTGGTACTGTAGACAAAACAAAAAATAATCAGACCAGACGATAATCACTCAACAATATACTGGTGCCGAAGCTCCAGCCATGATTTCACAAAAATACTATAGATGTCAGTGATCATACCTGTACTGCTGGTGTTTCTTCTGCACCACAGCTGTTGGTACTTATCTCCTCCTCTTTCTTTGAAAGGCATGGACGCGGCACAAGGGACAGCGTGGATTTGTCGGGATCCAATGTGCAATACAAGGCAGATGGAATATGTGAGAACATGGCAGAACGGTGACTTGCTCTCCAATCTCATAGTCCTCTAGGCATATAGTGCAGGACTGGATGTCTTCGTTTTCAGTAAAGGTTCGAGATGGGAGTCTATCAATCTGCCTGCCTCTCCTGCCTCGCCGACGTTGTCTTCTCTGCACAGGTCTGCTGTCTGTGGTCTCTGTTGACGACTGTTGGTTGGGAAGCAGCTGACTGGTGCTTGGTGTTGGCTCCACCAGCCTGTTAGATGTTTGCTGAGGAGATCTGCTTCCTTCTCTGGACGGCTGCAGGTTTGGTAGCGGCTCACTGGTGCTGGGGTCTTGTGTTGGTTCCTCCAGCCTTTCGGATCTCTCCTGAGTAGTTGATGGAGTAGACTCAGGCTGGGATTCTCCAGGAATTCTGAGCTCGGTCTCACTATTAATACGACGGCCACTTGTCGTTTCAGACTGTTCTATTGGCTCAGGTCGTAATGGGGACCGGCTTCTGTCCGCTCCTTCTTGCTGCAAGCTACGGCGCGGTGGAACTTGACCACGTCTTCGTCTCCTGTCGGGGACATTGTCATGGTCTTCATCCTGCTCCACACTCTGACGCCTTCTATGTCCAGATCTTAATCTTCCATCAGCAATGCCTAGATGTGAAACAATGTGTATAACATATATTAATTATGTACAGAAAAAATGGGAAAAAAGATCAATACCAGACATTTCCTATGGACTCGCGTGGCCTTCTTTCTAGAGGAAAGCTCCCATGTTTTTCTAATCTTGGACAACCGTTTTGATACTATGAATATATACACAGTCGAGTCACATTATTATAACTACTACTAATATCCAGAGTAACCGGCGTGTGCAGCACGGACAGCAGTAGACGGGCTGGGAGTGACTCAATAAGGTGCTGGTCAGTGGTCTCCTATGTGGAGCCTCGCTGACTCCATACATCCCACATTTACTGGAGGGTGCGTGGGGGAGGATCCATAAAGCGGACAACACGATTGACGTGGTCCCACAGATGCTCAATTGGGTTCAAGTCTGGAGAAATAGGGGGCCAGGGAAGTACTTGGAAGTCTTGGTCGTGCTCTTCCAACCACTGTCGGGCATTTATAGTCGTGTGACATGTCGCATTGTCTTGCTTTAAGATTCCATTTGCTCCAGGGAAGACAATCAGCATGTATGGTGGATGTGATCTGTAACGATGGATTCATATCTAAATCGGTTTAGAGCCTTCCATATGGATGAGTGGCCCAGAGAATGCCATGGAAAAATACCCCAGACGCTGACGTCGCCGCCAGCTTTTTCCAGCAATGGTTGTAAAGTCCATCCTTTCGATGAAGCAGAAAACGTGATTTATCGGAGAAGACAACCCTTTGCCAATCATCGGTGCTCTGAGACCAATACTGCCGTGCAAATTGAAGCCATTTTCTCTGATGCACCTTTGTTACATAGGAGCAGTGACCATCCGTCGGGTTCGGAGCCCCATACTCAGTCGGGTTCGCTGAACTGTTGTATTAGACACACGTCTGGTAGCCAACGTTCACCTCTCAAATACATGGCACGTGGTGCTCTGCAGTTTCCATGTCCGTTATTCCCAATGGTGCCATTTGTCCACTCACGATACACTGTCACCACAGCAGCACGCGAACAGTTCACAAACTGCGCTGTTTGAGAAGTACCGCCGCCCTTGGTCCGAAAGCCAATAATCATCACTTTTTGTAACTGAAAAACGGTGCATTTTTTGCGGACGCAAAACGGACACGTTTGTGTGAAACTAGTCTAAATGTATCTGATATAACAAGTTCCACTTACCTTGATTTATCCGGGAACTTTCGTCTATTGCAAGCTGCAAGAGTTCTCGGTAACTCATTGTTCCTTGTAGCAGGCGGCTTGATGTTTAAATTCAGGAACAATGGAAAAACGGGATTCCTCAAATAAGAGGGAATCTACCACGATGTTCAGAAGTTGCACTGGTGTTTAAGTGCTCTGAACAGATGATGTAGTAGTCGCTTTGTAGCACAAATTCGCTCTTTGAAAAACCAAGTGAAGTTTCAGCATCAGCATCAACTCGAGATATGGCACTGATGTGACCGCGCTTGGGGTCCTTAGAATTCACGCCATTGTGATGTCACTGCTATAGATGCCACACCCTCCATTGTTCTGATGACATCACTGCCTGCAGTGATGTCATAATGCTTACGGTATGTCATAAACGGTCCCCTGCTCTGCATTATACCAATCACTGCAGCAAAGCCTCCAAATAAATAAATAAATATATATTACATTTTTTTATATTTACATATTGCAGCTGAAAATCTCTAATATTTGTTTAGTAAATGTTTCTCTATAATTGTTTAGTAAATGTTGTAGCACACAATTCATCTAAGTAAAAGTCTGTTTCCAATCTGTTTTTATTAGTAGAAATGTTTGAACAAGGTATACAACGTTATATGAGAACAGTGGCTACGCAGAGCCTTTGTTGATAGTCAGAAATGAAAAACAAACGTTATAATATAACAGGTATAAAAGATATAAAAAGGGGGGGAGGGGGGGATAGAGGGGAAGGCAAGGAGAGGGTAGGTAGGTTGGGTTTGATAATTGAGGGGTCCAGATAAGTAGATTAAATGAACATAAAAGCAGTATGTAAAATGACTGTTTATGTGTCGTTATTACATCTCTTATTTATCAAGATAACCAAACATTGTCTCATAACATATCTTGGTATATAATGTACCGGCATAGTGACATATATATATACAATTTTACCATTTTAAACAGAGCTCTCATTCTGTATAATATTTAGAGGTTAGCAAAATCAGGGAAATCTAGCCAGGGAGACCATGTGGATAATTATTTCTCACGTGTCTTAGATTCCCAGTGTGAAAGTTCTTCAAATCGCTGAATTTCAAACATCTTATCCAACCATTGTGTAAAAGTTGGGGGGGAAGTGTCTTTCCATAACAAGGGAATCAATAATTTTGCTGCCGTTATCATATGGGTTGGTAAATTATTTTTTTTTAGGCATAAATCCAGGTGTAGGTTTCCATAGTAATATTAATTCCGGCGTTAATGTTATATGAAGAGAGCAAATGGTGTTTATGTTTTTGTAATGGCGGAAGGAGGTGAAGGGAACAAGTGAGCCCTAATCTACCCACCGCCCTGTCCCTGCCTACTTGCAACGACCCGCCCTAGGCGACGGGGTACAACTGGGCGGCGGTCCCTACGCTGTCTACGTGCAAGGGGGTACAAACAGGGAACACGCAAGGGAATACAGTAGCCCACGGAACGCCGCGAGGAAACGGAGCGGGAAAGAGCCAGTCAGGATCAGGAAGTAGTGGAGTATACAAACGGAGCACGGAGCAGAAGCAAGCCAGGGGCAGAGCAACGCAGGAAAAACGGAACTGAAGCAAGGCAGAAGCACGGCAGAAGCAGGCTGGAGCAAGGCAGCAGTGGGGCCAGGATTCCAAGAGAATAACAAGCAAGGAGGAAGAGAAAACGGCAGGTATAAATGGACAGGGGGCGGAGCTAACTCTGACTGACCAGGCCGCGATAGGCTCTCCCACTCCTGAGCCTGCCACCCTGATTGGTGGGAGCAGGTGTCAGTCTCAGAGGTCTGGCCTCAGGTGTCGACTGATTAATCCTGGGAGTATACCCAGACATAGTGCCTGGCAGATCCTTTACAGTTTTTTTCTATGTGAATCCAATATGGTTGAATAAGGGGGCAGTGCCACCAGATATGTGACATTGAACCAATTGCCCCTTTACACCTCCAGCATTGGTCCGAGATTGAGTTATTTATAGCATGAAGCACTAGTGGTGTTTTATACCACCGTGTTACCAGTTTAAAGGAGTTTTCTTGAATTCTCGTACACCTAGAGAAACCATGCGTATTCGCCAGCGTGAAACGTAATTCAGGTTCAGTAAGCTGTATACCCAGTTCTTGTTCCCACTTCCCAATATATTGCGGTTTGAAATCTGTTTGCATCATTAAAGTATGTTGATATATCTGTGATAATTTCGGGGTAGTGAAAGGGGTGAGAGCCAGCAAATCTTCCAACCAAGTAGTAGCCCTAGGTGTTATACATGATAACTTTAGTTTTTGACATTCTATAAGAATTTGATGTGTCAGTAAGAAATTCCCTGGCAGGATCTTGGCTTTTTCAACAAGATCCATTAATTCAGTATCTCCTGAGAGCTCATGAACATCAGCTATGGTTAGATTGTTCGATATATCCCAAGGAACTGGAGAGGAGGAGAAGTTAGAGCCATGTTAAAGACATGGAAGTAAATTCAAGGGCATCAAGGAGGGTGGGGAGGAAAGCAGTGTAGAAAACGTATTCACTTCTTGCCAGACTGAGATGGTACCGTTAAGTAAAGACTCTTTGCAAATTTTGCTAGATATAGCTGAACGTAATCCCCAAAATGACTGTTTTTCCCCAACTGACATATTGATCGTTCCAAAGAGGCATAAATATTTCCCGAGTCACGATGTGCCAATATGGTCCATCGGCGTAGATGGTTGGCCCTATAATATGACAATAAATCAGAGAGGCCGAAGCCTCCCAATCTGGAATTCATAATAAGATACTTATAAGAAAGTCTAGGATGTTTGTTATTCCAAATAAATGCTGAGAAGGTTCTTTTTACTAATAAGTAAAAGTCTTAGTAACAGATTACCACAATGGAGAGGTGGAAATGTAACTTTATTTTTCTAAAACTAGATGGTTCTGGAGTAAATAAGAATCCTTTATAACCTAAAGAGGTTGTCTGGTATAAGAAACCCATTGTAAATACCCTATTGGGGAATTCTAAGTTAAGAAAGGACAAGTCTCTTATTGATTTCACTGTGTAATGCTTAGTTTCTCCTGTGGTGGCGCTGCAGGGGAATTCAACACTTCTCAAGTTCCATCACACATTAAATCTGATCGCTGGGGTCACAATCAGCGACATTAAGCTGCACTATCTGGATGTACAAATGACACTGGATGAGGGCCGTATTGTGAAAGACATTTACACCAAACCAACTGACTGAAAATAACTTTTTAATTTTAGCTTTCAACCCAAATCAGCACAAAAATAAAATGTCACAAAGTCAACTACATAGTGATAGAAAATGCCGCAGAACTTCGCATATAAATGAGACGGATATGTGAGAGGCAGATAGATAGGGCGTGCTCTAGCAAAGTAAAAAATGAGCCCCCCATTACTTTATTTTTCTGATCTGAAATGCCAAGATACAATCCCGTTAGTAAGCCCTAAATATACACCTCCTGCAATGAGCCATAATACAATTGTGGGGATCAGACCTTAACCACTTCCTGCCGCAGCCATTTTGAATTTTTTTATTTTTGTTCTTTCCTCCTCACCTTCCAAAAGCCACAACTTTTTTATTTTTCTCTTGATCTATCCATATGAGGGCTTGATTTTTGCAGGACGAGTTGTCGTTTTTCATGGCACCATTTATTGTACTAATGAAATGGGAAACTGAAAGAACTTTCTTTGTGGGGTGAAATAGGAAAAAAACTCCATTGTTTTTTGGGTTTAGTTTTTATGGAGATCACCGCGCGGTTTTGTTTCGCCATTATCTGAGAGCCATACGTTTTGTTTTCTTTCCGTCGCTGCAGCCGTGTGAGGGCTTATTTTTTTGTGGCACGAGCTGTCGTTTTTATTGGTTCATGAGACTTTTTGATCATCTTTTATTCCATTGTTTGTGGGAGATGAGATGACTAAAAAACAGTGATTCTGCCCTTGACATTTTTTGTTTGTTTTAATGCATTCACCATGTGGGTTAAATAATGTTATATTGTTATAGCTCTGACTTTTACGGACGTGGCAATACAAGTTATGTTAATTTACTTTTTTTACATTGCTTTTTTTTAAACTTTAAATATTTTAACTTTATATATAAACTTAATTTAACTGTATTTTACTTTCTTTACTTGCCCTCTAGGGGACTTAAACCAGCAATCATTGGATCGCTTGCAGGATATACTGCAATACTAATGTATTGCAGTATATCGTGTTCTTTACCTGCTCTTATTAAGCCTTGCCAGGGGTGCAAAGATGGCAGACCTGAGGGCCTACATTTGTCCTCCAAGCTGCAATGACAACCATCGGCACCCCGTAATCACAGGGGGGCAATGGGCCGTCAGAGATGGCCACCCCCATCTTTCTAATGGCTTAGTTACCGCAGTTACTATTGACCTCAGCATCTAAGGGGTTAAACGAGTGGGATCGTAGTAATCTATGATTTTGCTCATCGCAGTGAACTGTCAGTTGTAACATACAACCAACACCAGCAAATTATGGAGCGAGCCCAGTCCGTGACCCTACTCCTTACTTCCCTCCTGGCCTACACCGTATATATACACGTTGGTTGTCGTGGAAGGGGCTAGGCAGCATTGAAGGGTTATGGTGCTATAAAGCAGATCTTCCCTTACAAAAACTAATGACGTTTTGGCAACCAAAGGTGCCCCCCTCAGCATCAGAGCCCCATAGCAGCTTCTATGGCTACTAGGGCTATAGTTATGTCCATGTACAGGGGGAAGATTTGACTGTAACACTACAGGTGATGTATTATCACAGTATACATCTAGTATTAGGATAAAATAGAATGACGTACCAGTCCCCAGACATTAGTAGATACGGGTCACTAAGCAAATCATGGTGGTTCCAAGTACCAGGCTCAGGACCAACACCTACAAGAGGAGGAGAGAGAATAAGGAGGTTAAAAACGTGGCCAGGTGCGGTGGATTCACTGCTTGTACACAATGCATCTTAAAGGGGTTATGCGGGGACTAAAAATTATTAGCAGTGTTCTCACTGCATTATGTGATGTCACGGTTTGTGGGTATGTGGACCCACCAGGCCGCACCGCCATAGCAGCGAGGCAGCTGGCCAAACAACAGGGAACCCCAGAAATACAAAGTCCCGCACAAGGGTAACCGGATAGTCCAGACAGTGGCCGCAGCTCTGGCGCGGATGGAGGTAGGTAACACAGGACGTGGCGGATGACACAGCTGCAGTAGACACGACTCCAACTAGTAGGCACAGGAACAAGAAGACAGTACGGGATACAGGAACGGATAACAGGGCACAGATCCATGGCTGCGGGCGTCAGGTGAGTGGACCCGATGGCCCTGGACGCTACAGTATCCCCCCCTCTTATGCCCCCTCTTCTTGGGACTAGAGCGAGAGAGGAACTTCTTAACAAGAGCAGAGGCATCAAGGTTCTCCTCCGGCTCCCAGGACCTCTCCTCAGGACCAAACCCTCTCCAGTCCACCAAATAGAAAGTCCTTCCTCCTACCCTCTTGCAGTCCAGGATCTCCCTCACCTCGAACACATCAGAAGAACTGCTGGGAGCAGTTGTGGAACAGGAAGTCTTGCTGTAGCAGTTCAGGACCACTGGTTTCAGGAGGGACTCATGAAAGGAGTTGGGGATTCTGAGGGTAGGAAGCAGCCGCATTTTATAGGAGACAGGGTTAATCTGTTGCGAATATCAAAAGGACCGAGAAACCTGGGAGCAAACTTGTATGAAGGCACCCTCAAACGAATGTTCCATGAGGACAGCCAGACTTTGGTACCTGGAAGATACTGTGGCGGCTCTCTTCTTGTATACGCTTTTCGCTTCATGTCCGGGTCTGTTGCCAAATTTACAGGAAGTCCCCAAATGCAGAGTCAGCAGCGGGTACCTGAGAAGTAGTAGACACTGGAAGAGGGACTCTAGGATGTTGACCGTATACAATGTAAAACGGAGTGGAAGTGGTGGACTCGCTTGTGTGGTTGTTGTACGAGAACTCGGCCCACGGAAGAAGCTGTACCCAGTTATCATTCTGTAAGGAAATGAAGTGACGGAGATAATTCTCCATGATCTGGTTCATCCTCTCGACTTGCCCATTGGACTGGGGATGATAGGCTGTGGAAAAGTCCAATATCACATCCAGGAGTTTACAGAGAGCCCTCCAGAACCTCGAGGTAAACTGAAACCCCCGATCGGACACAATGTGAAGGGCAAGCCATGCAAGCGGTAGATATGCTGGATGAAGAGATTCGCCATTCGGGGAACAGAAGGTAGGCCGGTCAGCGGGATAAAATGTGCCATCTTCGAGAACCGGTCCACCACCACCCAGACAGTGTTGCATCCTGCTGAGGGAGGAAGGTCAGTGACAAAGTCCATCACAATGTGCTGCAAGGTGGCATTGGGTATAGGCACACGTTGATGGAGGCCGGCAGGCTTGGAGTTAGTAACCTTGTTAGAAGCACACACCGTGCAAGAAGAGACAAAGTCCACAACATCCTTGGGCAGCGTGGGGCACCAAAAGTGACGAGCAATCAGGTCTCGGGTTTTACGAACACCAGGGTGCCCAGCCAGTTTAGAACTGTGTCCCCATCGGAGAATTCTTCTCCTGCCTGCTAATCGAACAAAAGTCCTCCCCGGAGGGATGTCTCTAACCTGCAAAGGATTGGCAGTGATAATGCAGGACGGGTCTATGATAGTTTGAAGAGACTCCACCGTGTCATCCGTTTCAAATGACCTGGACAGGGCATCGGCCCCCACATTCCTGTCAGCGGCCACTCTGCGTGACAAGGATTTTGTCGTTGAGCGGACTGAAGGTAGGTGAGGTTCATGTGGTCGGTGTAGATTAGGATGGGGTGAGCTGCGCCCTCCAGCAGATGGCCCTACTTCTCCAGAGCCAATTTGATGGCCAGTAGCTCCTGATCCCCAACAGAGTAAATGCGCTCTGCAGAAGAAAAAAGTCTTGAGTAGTAGCCACATACTACTGCCTTTCCTTTGGGGCTCCTCTGGAACAGAAGTGCGCCTGCACCAACATAAGAGGTGTCCACCTCCAAAGAAAACTGTATATATACGTCAGGATGACAGAGGATCGAGGCAGAAGTAATGGCTTTTTTGAGACTAAAAAATGTGGACTCTGCCTCTGGGGTCCACACCTTGGCGTTCACACCGTTCTTGGTAAGGGTGGAAATAGGAGATATCAGTGATGAGATGTTTGGGATAAACTGCCGGTAGAAATTGGCAAATCCCAGGAAACGCTGTATGGACCTCAGACCTTGAGGACGTGGCCACTCCAGGACAGCTCTCACTTTCTCAGGATCCATCTTGAGACCTTGATCCGATATGATGTAGCCCAGGAAGTGCAGAGAACTCCTCTCAAAGACGCACTTCTCCAGCTTGGCGTATAAATGATTCTCCCTTAATCGTAGTAGAACTTGACGGACATGCCTCCGATGAGTCGTCGGATCTGGGGAGAAAATCAAAATATCATCAAGATAAACAACAACACAGATATAGAAGAGATCTCGGAAGATATCATTAACGAGTTCCTGAAACACTGCAGGAGCGTTACACAGTCCGAAGGGCATCACTACATATTCATAGTACCCGTCACGGGTGTTAAATGCCGTCTTCCATTCGTCACCCTGGCGGACCGGAGCGGAAGTGAGATGGGGACCAGCGCTCACAGATCCATGGCTGTGGGCGTCAGGAGGTGAGTGGAACCGACGGCCCGCGGCCATAGATGCTACATATGAGTAAACTTGCTAATATACATTCCCGTCCCCCTTGGTGCTGTTACTGAGATTTTCATAGATTTTTATAGCGCTGATGAGGAACCGGAAGTCTAGTTGTACAGTCTTCTTTGGTGACGACACGACTCTTCGTCATGTGATCGGCCCCGCTGTACTCTATGTACTCGCTGTACTACTGCTCCTGCAGTATACGGAGCACAGCGCCGCTCTCTGAGAGGTTCCTCTGAGAGATTCCTGTTGTTTCTCCTTTGCTTTATCCAATGCTAAAAACTAATAATGATTTTTTTATTTTTTTTTAAATGCAAGCCCCTCAGTTGGAGTCACTGGGACCCAACACTAGAATTTCATCTGATTTGACAGATTATGGCACAATTTTCTATGGGGAACTTATGGTGGTTATTTTGATATTCCCATACTGTTTTTTGACACAGACCACCTACCTAAACATTGCTACAGACAAATCCACCTCTTCATGGTAAAGGTATTCTCTAATGCCAGTGCTGTCTTACAGCAGGATAATGCCCCCGCAACACTGCAAAAATCGTTCAGGACTGATGTGAGGAACATGACAAAGAGTTCAAGGTGTTGACCTGGTGTAGCGCCCATGGCCGCGGGCCGTCGGGTTCTCTCACCTCCCAACGCCCGCAGCAATGGATCTGTGAGCGCTGGCCTCCGTCTCCCTCCTAGGAGAGGCCAGCGCTCACTTCCGCTCCGTCTGGCTGGGTCCCGTAGGGTGCGCGCGCACGCTCGCGCCCGCTCTTAAAGGGCCAGCGCGCGCACATGAAAACAATGATCATTAACCCACATGACTTCCTGCTCTATATGAATGCTCCAGCCCTTCTGATCCTTGCCTGAGCGTTGTTAGTCTTTCCCAGTCTGTCTCGCAAATGGTCCCTTAGTGTCTCCCGTTCCCGCTGTTACCCATGCCCTGTTACCTTTCCTGTATTCCGCATTGTTCCTGTGCCTACCCGTGTTCAAGTGTCATCTGCCACGTCAAGTGCCATCTGCCACATCAAGTGTCTTCTACCACGTCAAGTGCCATCTGCTCATCGGATACTGAACGCCACGTCTGGCGCCACTTTCCGCACCTGCCTCCATCCGTGCTGAAGCCATAGCCACCGCCCGGACTATTTCAGGTACCTAAGCATTACTGTCTGCCATCTTACTTTCACATAGACTGTGACCAGGTCAGCTACCTCCCCGCTACGGCGGAGCGGCCTAGTGGGTCCACAAACCCAGTGTCCGTGACAGCTGGCCTCCATATTCTTAATTCAATCAATCATCTGATAGATGTGCTGGAAAAACAAATCCAATCCATGGAGACCCTACTGACAACTTACAGCCCATTTGTCTAATCTGACATTATCTAAGGGGAGACATTTCCTCAACCTGTTGCAGGAAAATTTTATGGGCCAGTTTGTGGAAGAACCTTCTAGAGGTGAAGCTCTGTTGGATCTGGTCATTTCTAATAATGCAGAGCTTGTTGGGAACGTCAATGTTCGTGAAAACCTCGGTAACAGTGATCACAATATAGTTACATTTTACCTATACTGTAAAAAACAAACGCAGGCTGGGAGGGCAAAAACATTTAATTTTAAGAAAGCCAATTTCCCCAGGATGAAGGTGGCAATTCAGGATATGGACTGGGAAGAACTAATGTCAAATAATGGGACAAATGATAAATGGGAGATTTTCAAATCTACTTTGGGTTATTATAGTGCAAAATTTATTCCTACAGGTAACAAGTATAAACGACTAAAATTAAACCCCACATGGCTTACACCTTCTGTGAAAGGGGCAATACACGACAAAAAAAGGGCATTTAAAAAATACTAATCTGAGGGTACATCTGCAGAATTTGTAAAATATAAAGAGATTAATAAAATCTGTAAAAATGTAATAAAATCAGCAAAAATACAAAATGAAAGGCAGGTGGCCAAGGATAGTAAAACAAATCCCCAAAAATTCTTCAAGTATATAAATGCTAAAAAGCCAAGGTCTGAACATGTAGGAACCCTAGATACTGGTAATGGGGAGTTGATCACAGGGGATCAAGAGAAGGCAGAGTTACTAAATGGGTTCTTTAGCTCTGTGTATACAACAGAAGAAAGTGCAGCTGATGTAGCCGGTGCCTGTGCTGTTAATATATCAGTTGATATATTGAATTGGATGAATGTAGATATGGTCCAAGCTAAATTAAATAAAATAAATATGCACAAGGCCCCGGGACCAGATGGGTTACACGCTAGAATTCTTAAAGAGCTTAGTTCAGTTATTTCTGTCCCCCTTTTCATAATATTCAGAGAATCTCTAGTGACAGGTATAGTGCCAAGGGACTGGCGCAGGGCAAATGTGGTGCCTATTTTCAAAAAGGGCTCTAGGTCTTCCCAGGGTAATTATAGACGAGTAAGCTTATCCATCCATCGTGGGGAAAATGTTTGAGGGGATATTGAGGGACTATATACAGGATTATGTGACAAAAAATAGCATTATAAGTGACAGCCAGCACGGTTTTACTAAGGACAGAAGTTGTCAAACTAACCTAATCTGTTTTTATGAAGAGGTGAGCAGAAGTCTAGACAGAGGGGCCGCTGTGGATATAGTGTTTATATGAAGAGGTGAGCAGAAGCCTAGACAGAGGGGCCGCTGTGGATATAGTGTTTATATGAAGAGGTGAGCAGAAGTCTAGACAGAGGGGCCGCTGTGGATTTAGTGTTTATATGAAGAGGTGAGCAGAATCCTAGACAGATGGGCCGCTGTGGATTTAGTGTTTTTGGACTTTGCAAAGGCATTTGACACTGTCCCCCATAGACGCCTAATGGGTAAATTAAGGACTATAGGTTTAGAAAATATAGTTTGTAATTGGATTGAGAATTGGCTCAAGGACCGTATCCAGAGAGTTGTGGTCAATGATTCCTACTCTGAATGGTCCTTAGTTATAAGTGGTGTACCCCAGGGTTCAGTGTTGGGACCACTATTATTCAACATATTTATTAATGATATAGAGGATGGGATTAATAGCACTATTTCTATTTTTGCAGATGACACCAAGCTATGTAATATAGTTCAGTCTACGGAAGATGTTCATGAATTGCAAGCGGATTTAAACAAACTAAGTGTTTGGGCGTCCACTTGGCAGATGAAGTTTAATGTAGATAAATGTAAAGTTATGCATCTGGGTACCAACAACCTGCATGCATCATATGTCCTAGGGGGAGCTAGACTGGGGGAGTCACTTGTTGAGAAGGATTTGGGTGTACTTGTAAATCATAAACTAAATAACAGCTTGCAGTGTCAATCAGCTGCTTCAAAGGCCAGCAGGATATTGTTGTGTATTAAAAGAGGCATGGACTCGCGGGACAGGGATGTAATATTACCACTTTACAAAGCATTAATGAGGCCTCATCTAGAATATGCAGTTCAGTTCTGGGCTCCAGTTCATAGAAAGGATGCCCTGGAGTTGGAAAAATACAAAGAAGAGCAACGAAGCTAATTAGGGGCATGGAGAATTTAAGTTATGAGGAAAGATGAAAAGAATTAAACCTATTTAGCCTTGAAAAAAGACGACTAAGGGGGGACATGATTTATTTATATAAATATATTAATGGCACATACAAAAAATATGGTGAAATCCTGTTCCATGTAAAACCCCCTCAAAAAACAAGGGGGCACTCCCTCCGTCTGGAGAAAAAAAGGTTCAACCTGCAGAGGCGACAAGCCTTCTTTACTGTGAGAACTGTGAATCTATGGAATAGCCTACCGCAGGAGCTGGTCACTGCAGGGACAGTAGATGGCTTTAAAAAAGGGTTAGATTATTTCCTAGAACAAAAAAGTATTAGTTCCTATGTGTAGAAATTTTTTCCTTCCCTTTTCCCGTCCCTTGGTTGAACTTGATGGACATGTGTCTTTTTTCAGCCGTACTAACTATGTAACTATGTAACTATGACATGTGTCACTTTATGTGGTAATAACTTTGGAATGCCTTTATTTATCCAAGTGATTCTGAGACTGTTTTCTGGTGACACATTGAACTTTATGTTAGTGGTAAAATTTGGTTGATACATTCAGTGAAAAACAGAAAAAATTACAGAAAATGTGGTGTAAGGCAGATGGTTATAAGACACAAAATAGTTATTAATTAGCAATTTGTTTTTTTAAATAAAGGACTTAATATTGAAAAAAGGTTTTTTATACAACTGTTTTTTTTTTGTCTCACTAGGTGACTTGAAGTCAGGAATCCCTGATCGCTATTCTAATACACTGCACTACATGCGTAGTGCAGTGTAAAAGTGCTGTCAGTTACTCACTGACAGCAAACCTAAGGCAGGACAAACTAGGCTTCCGTAGATGACAAACCCGGAGGCCATTGTTAGGCCTCCTGTTGCCATAACATGATGGAATAGAACGTCAAGGAGCAGGAAGGGGTTAAAGGATCTGCTAACGTCTTGGTGCCAGATACCACAGGACACTTTTAAAGATCTTCTGAAATCCATGTCCCAACGGGTCAGAGCTATTATGGCAGCACGAGGAGGACTACACAAGGCAGGTGGTTTTAATCTTATGTCTGGATGGTGTATATGTTAGTAATTAATTTCTATTCACTTGTACATTGATGGAAATTAGGGTATGTTCACACGCAAACTCAAAAATATCTGAAAATACAGAGCTGTTTTCAAGGTTTTCAGCGTTTTTTACGGCAGTTTTTGGAGCTGTTTTCAATATTGTCTAGGAAAAACGGCTCCAAAAGCGGCCCAAGAAGTGACTTGCACTTCTTTTGTGAACATACCCTAAATATTGTAATCTTGGGGCCTACATTACTCCTATGTAAACATGGGAACGCCACCATTCTCACCAGTTTTAAGGCGTAATGTAAGTCTTAGGCCAAAATGTAGTAGTAGTCGAAACGCCAATCCAACCGAGATGGAATATGAAATACCCAAGATAGAAGGGAGTCCCAGGCATAAAATAAGATAAGATAACTTTATTAATCCCCGAAGGGAAATTCCAGTATCACATAAATGGATTCTGGGAAACGGCATCAGGGATCTTTTATTATTAGGTCTCTGTGCAGATTGAGATTCTGGCGTCCAAGGTGAAGATGATGAAGAAGACTAGGTGGTACTGTAGACAAAACAAAAAATAATCAGACCAGACGATAATCACTCAGCAATATACTGGTGCCGAAGCTCCAGCCATGATTTCACAAAAATACTATAGATGTCAGTGATCATACCTGTACTGCTGGTGTTTCTTTTGTACCACAGCTGTTGGTACTTATCTCCTCCTCTTTCTTTGAAAGGCATGGACGCGGCACAAGGGACAGCGTGGATTTGTCGGGATCCAATGTGCAATACAAGGCAGATGGAATATGTGAGAACATGGCAGAACGGTGACTTGCTCTCCAATCTCATAGTCCTCTAGGCATATAGTGCAGGACTGGATGTCTTCGTTTTCAGTAAAGGTTCGAGATGGGAGTCTATCAATCTGCCTGCCTCTCCTGCCTCGCCGACGTTGTCTTCTCTGCACAGGTCTGCTGTCTGTGGTCTCTGTTGTCGACTGTTGGTTGGGAAGCAGCTGACTGGTGCTTGGTGTTGGCTCCACCAGCCTGTTAGATGTTTGCTGAGGAGATCTGCTTCCTTCTCTGGACGGCTGCAGGTTTGGTAGCGGCTCACTGGTGCTGGGGTCTTGTGTTGGTTCCTCCAGCCTTTCGGATCTCTCCTGAGTAGTTGATGGAGTAGACCCAGGCTGGGATTCTCCAGGAATTCTGAGCTCGGTCTCACTATTAATACGACGGCCACTTGTCGTTTCAGACTGTTCTATTGGCTCAGGTCGTAATGGGGACCGGCTTCTGTCCGCTCCTTCTTGCTGCAACCTACGGCGCGGTGGAACTTGACCACGTCTTCGTCTCCTGTCGGGGACATTGTCATGGTCTTCATCCTGCTCCACACTCTGACGCCTTCTATGTCCAGATCTTAATCTTCCATCAGCAATGCCTAGATGTGAAACAATGTGTATAACATAGTTCACCGCCTGAAAGAACGATTAAAATGTAAAGTTTATTAATAGTATTTATAAAATTGTGGCTCAACCAGCCACTGATACCAGACCAGGCATAAGCAAGCGATTAGCGACAAGAGAAAATGGTTCAGAGTGAATGATGTATCTCACACCTAAATAGCACTTCCCCTGCTAATAGTATAAATTCCGCTAAGTCCTTGCCAAAAATCACTATCTATACAGATCCTACGCGTTTCCTCATCACACTTAAGGTGATGTTTCCTCAGGGATTCATAGATATAAATTGTAGTTAAATTCTAAAGTGTTTCAATGGTTGCAATGTTACAGCACTGGATAGCACTGTTCATGTGCTGATTATTAGCCTCCAGGCGCATGCACGGCTCTAATACACTGTCCGTTCATTCACTCTGAACCATTTTCTCTTGTCGCTAATCGCTTGCTTATGCCTGGTCTGGTATCAGTGGCTGGTTGAGCCACAATTTTATAAATACTATTAATAAACTTTACATTTTAATCGTTCTTTCAGGCGGTGAACTATATTTAACAATATTGGAACGACATTCATTATCAATTTTTCAGTGAATCTAATGTGTATAACATATATTAATTATGTACAGAAAAAATGGGAAAAAAGATCAATACCAGACATTTCCTATGGACTCGCGTGGCCTTCTTTCTAGAGGAAAGCTCCCATGTTTTTCTAATCTTGGACAACCGTTTTGATACTATGAATATATACACAGTCGAGTCACATTATTATAACTACTACTAATATCCAGAGTAACCGGCGTGTGCAGCACGGACAGCAGTAGACGGGCTGGGAGTGACTCAATAAAGTGCTGGTCAGTGGTCTCATATGTGGAGCCTCGCTGACTCCATACATCCCACATTTACTGGAGGGTGTGTGGGGGAGGATCCATAAAGCGAACAACACGATTGACGTGGTCCCACAGATGCTCAATTGGGTTCAAGTCTGGAGAAATAGGGGGCCAGGGAAGTACTTGGAAGTCTTGGTCGTGCTCTTCCAACCACTGTCGGGCATTTATAGTCGTGTGACATGTCGCATTGTCTTGCTTTAAGATTCCATTTGCTCCAGGGAAGACAATCAGCATGTATGGTGGATGTGATCTGTAACGATGGATTCATATCTAAATCGGTTCAGAGCCTTCCATATGGATGAGTGGCCCAGAGAATGCCATGGAAAAATACCCCAGACGCTGACGTCGCCGCCAGCTTTTTCCAGCAATGGTTGTAAAGTCCATCCTTTCGATGAAGCAGAAAACGTGATTTATCGGAGAAGACAACCCTTTGCCAATCATCGGTGCTCTGAGACCAATACTGCCGTGCAAATTGAAGCCATTTTCTCTGATGCACCTTTGTTACATAGGAGCAGTGACCATCCGTCGGGTTCGGAGCCCCATACGCAGTCGGGTTCGCTGAACTGTTGTATTAGACACACGTCTGGTAGCCAACGTTCACCTCTCAAATACATGGCACGTGGTGCTCTGCAGTTTCCATGTCCGTTATTCCCAATGGTGCCATTTGTCCACTCACGATACACTGTCACCACAGCAGCACGTGAACAGTTCACAAACTGCGCTGTTTGAGAAATACCGCCGCCCTTGGTCCGAAAGCCAATAATCATCCCTTTTTGCAACTGAAAAACGGTGCATTTTTTGCGGACGCAAAACGGACACGTTTGTGTGAAACTAGCCTAAATGTATCTGATATAACAAGTTCCACTTACCTTGATTTATCCGGGAACTTTCGTCTATTGCAAGCTGCAAGAGTTCTCGGTAACTCAATGTTCCTTGTAGCAGGCGGCTTGATGTTTAAATTCAGGAACAATGGAAAAACGGGATTCCTCAAATAAGAGGGAATCTACCACGATGTTCAGAAGTTGCACTGGTGTTTAAGTGCTCTGAACAGATGATGTAGTAGCCGCTTTGTAGCACAAATTCGCTCTTTGAAAAACCAAGTGAAGTTTCAGCATCAGCATCAACTCGAGATATGGCACTGATGTGACCGCGCTTGGGGTCCTTAGAACTTCACGCCATTGTGATGTCACTGCTATAGATGCCACACCCTCCATTGTTCTGATGACATCACTGCCTGCAGTGATGTCATAATGCTTACGGTATGTCATAAACGGTCCCCTGCTCTGCATTATACCAATCACTGCAGCAAAGCCTCCAAATAAATAAATAAATAAATAAATATATATTACATTTTTTTATATTTACATATTGCAGCTGAAAATCTCTAATATTTGTTTAGTAAATGTTTCTCTATAATTGTTTAGTAAATGTTGTAGCACACAATTCATCTAAGTAAAAGTCTGTTTCCAATCTGTTTTTATTAGTAGAAATATTTGAACAAGGTATACAACGTTATATGAGAACAGTGGCTACGCAGAGCCTTTGTTGATAGTCAGAAATGAAAAACAAACGTTATAATATAACAGGTATAAAAGATATAAAAAGGGGGGGAGGGGGGGATAGAGGGGAAGGCAAGGAGAGGGTAGGTAGGTTGGGTTTGATAATTGAGGGGTCCAGATAAGTAGATTAAATGAACATAAAAGCAGTATGTAAAATGACTGTTTATGTGTCGTTATTACATCTCTTATTTATCAAGATAACCAAACATTGTCTCATAACATATCTTGGTATATAATGTACCGGCATAGTGACATATATATACAATTTTACCATTTTAAACAGAGCTCTCATTCTGTATAATATTTAGAGGTTAGCAAAATCAGGGAAATCTAGCCAGGGAGACCATGTGGATAATTATTTCTCGCGTGTCTTAGATTCCCAGTGTGAAAGTTCTTCAAATCGCTGAATTTCAAACATCTTATCCAACCATTGTGTAAACGTTGGGGGGGGAGTGTCTTTCCATAACAAGGGAATCAATAATTTTGCTGCCGTTATCATATGGGTTGGTAAATTATTTTTTTTAGGCATAAATCCAGGTATAGGTTTCCATAGTAATATTAATTCCGGCGTTAATGTTATATGAAGAGAGCAAATGGTGTTTATGCTTTTTTCTATGTGAATCCAATATGGTTGAATAAGGGGGCAGTGCCACCAGATATGTGACATTGAACCAATTGCCCCTTTACACCTCCAGCATTGGTCCGAGATTGAGTTATTTATAGCATGAAGCACTAGTGGTGTTTTATACCACCGTGTTACCAGTTTAAAGGAGTTTTCTTGAATTCTCGTACACCTAGAGAAACCATGCGTATTCGCCAGCGTGAAACGTAATTCAGGTTCAGTAAGCTGTATACCCAGTTCTTGTTCCCACTTCCCAATATATCGCGGTTTGAAATCTGTTTGCATCATTAAAGTATGTTGATATATCTGTGATAATTTCGGGGTAGTGAAAGGGGTGAGAGCCAGCAAATCTTCCAACCAAGTAGTAGCCCTAGGTGTTATACATGATAACTTTAGTTTTTGACATTCTATAAGAATTTGATGTGTCAGTAAGAAATTCCCTGGCGGGATCTTGGCTTTTTCAACAAGATCCATTAATTCAGTATCTCCTGAGAGCTCATGAACATCAGCTATGGTTAGATTGTTCGATATATCCCAAGGAACTGGAGAGGAGGAGGAGTTAGAGCCATGTTGAAAACATGGAAGTAAATTCAAGGGCATCAAGGAGGGTGGGGAGGATAGCAGTGTAGAAAACGTATTCACTTCTTGCCAGACTGAGATGGTACCTTTAAGTAAAGACTCTTTGCAAATTTTGCTAGATATAGCTGAACGTAAACCCCAAAATGCCTGTTTTTCCCCAACTGACATAAGAGATAGTTCCAAAGAGGCATAAATATTTCCCGAGTCACGATGTGCCAATATGGTCCATCGGCGTAGATGGTTGGCCCTATAATATGACAATAAATCAGAGAGGCCGAAGCCTCCCAATCTGGAATTCATAATAAGATACTTATAAGAAAGTCTAGGACGTTTGTTATTCCAAATAAATGCTGAGAAGGTTCTTTTTACTAATAAGTAAAAGTCTTAGTAACAGAGTACCACAATGGAGAGGTGGAAATGTAACTTTATTTTTCTAAAACTAGATGGTTCTGGAGTAAATAAGAATCCTTTATAACCTAAAGAGGTTGTCTGGTATAAGAAACCCATTGTAAATACCCTATTGGGGAATTCTAAGTTAAGAAAGGACAAGTCTCTTATTGATTTCACTGTGTAATGCTTAGTTTCTCCTGTGGTGGCGCTGCAGGGGAATTCAACACTTCTCAAGTTCCAACACAGATTAAATCTGATCGCTGGGGGTCACAATCAGCGACATTAAGCTGCACTATCTGGATGTACAAATGACACTGGATGAGGGCCGTATTGTGACAGACATTTACACCAAACCAACTGACTGAAAATAACTTTTTAATTTTAGCTTTCAACCCAAATCAGCACAAAAATAAAATTTCACAAAGTCAACTACATAGTGATAGAAAATGCCGCAGAACTTCGCATATAAATGAGACGGATATGTGAGAGGCAGATAGATAGGGCGTGCTCTAGCAAAGTAAAAAATGAGCCCCCCATTACTTTATTTTTCTGATCTGAAATGCCAAGATACAATCCCGTTAGTAAGCCCTAAATATACCCCTCCTGCAATGAGCCATAATACAATTGTGGGGATCAGACCTTAACCACTTCCTGCCGCAGCCATTTAGAATTTTTTTATTTTTGTTCTTTCCTCCTCACCTTCCAAAAGCCACAACTTTTTTATTTTTCTGTTGATGTATCCATATGAGGGCTTGATTTTTGCAGGACGAGTTGTAGTTTTTCATGGCACCATTTATTGTACTAATGAAATGGGAAACTGAAAGAACTTTCTTTGTGGGGTCAAATAGGAAAAAAACAGATTTCTCCATTGTTTTTTGGGTTTCGTTTTTATGGAGATCACCGCGCGGTTTTGTTTCGCCATTATCTGAGAGCCATACGTTTTGTTTTCTTTCCGTCGCTGCAGCCGTGTGAGGGCTTGTTTTTTTTGTGGCACGAGCTGTCGTTTTTATTGGTTCATGAGACTTTTTGATCATCTTTTATTCCATTGTTTGTGGGAGATGAGATGACCAAAAAACAGTGATTCTGCCCTCGACATTTTTTGTTTGTTTTAATGCATTCACCATGTGGGTTAAATAATGTTATATTGTTATAGCTCTGACTTTTACGGACGTGGCAATACAAGTTATGTTAATTTACTTTTTTTATATTGCTTTTTTTTAAACTTTTAATATTTTAACTTTATATAAATACACACGAAACAAGAGCAAGTAAACACAGCACTCCACAACTCCAGAAAATCAGGCCATGTGCTCGTCACCAGGGGATGAATCAGTTCCCCTTATTTTGAATAGAAATACAACGTAGAATATAGTAACGGCACCAGGACTCCAAGACAGATGAAAAACAGGGTGGATTTATTCACCTCAAAACACAGCAACGTTTCGGTTCAACAGGAACCTTTCTCAAGCCATGACAAACTCACAATGGTGTCAAGTATAAGTAGAGGGAACACATCAGCTAACAATCAAGTCATTAGATGTACAAAACCCATTATATGTGTGAACACAATATCCAACAGCATTTATAAATATTAGTGCAAAAGTGCATCTCTTTACAGTAAACACAGGCATGCATAGTGTTACAATTATATTTAGATCCCGTGTAAACAGCATGAATAGTGACAAATAAGGATAATTAGACCAATAAGGAAGGAGGCCGGGGCCAATTGTATCCAGGTGTAAATACACTTACAGTAAGCAGTCAATCCGTAATGTCCGCATAGCCAGCGTGTGGAATAGGCGCGCATCAACTGCGCATGCTCCAAGATGGCGTCCAAACCGGATATTCAATCCAGTGGAACGCATCGAGCGGAGCAGTTGTCACTGCGCATGCGCGGACACGGAACTTGCGTTCCAGCCATGACACGCAAGTGACAAATATCAACATAACCGCAAGGTAAATAGAAAAAATGTCAAAATATAAATTGGCTGCAATTAGAGCATCATCTGTAGAATAGAATGGGCACTGCGATGCATCATCAAAAGAAATAGATAACGCAACGCAACGCTCATAATACGCAGCAATTCATCTATGTTAGTCACATTGACACTGCAATCGCAGAGTCTGGGATGCTATATAGCTCGTACCCACAGTCAACCAGTATGCAATGTGACGATAGTCACCAAAAGATACACTTAAAGCAACCTCACTTGGCAAAAAACTCATCCCAACCTGGAATGTAAAATATATCGGACATATTATGTCACGATAAAAAGAAGCCATTGGTTCCACAAGTGTGAAGTGCATATTTATTGACAATGTGACAAACACTTATAATGATATCATTTGGTTAAAAAACATAAAGAAAAAGGATTTACAAAGAGATCTTAAAGTTAATCCTAGCTCCAGTTCAAAATTGCAGTACAAGCCAATAATTCAATACATAACATCACAGAGGTCTATGCAGGACATTACAATGACAGATTCATAGAGAAAATTCCCAATATAGTTTGATGATCCCAGTACATCGGCCTCTGCTACCTTCCAACATCCTTCAGTGGACAACACAGTGTCATATTTCTAAAAAACAAAACAAACAAATATATTTAGAAATATAAATAACACACAATTCAAAAATACAAATGAATTTACAAAAAGTTAAAAAATGCATATATAGATGGAGTCAAAATCAGACCCCCAAGAGATTTTTCTAAAACATGCATATGACACAAACTACACCATAGAGAGCGAAAACCGTACAGAAAACCCCCCGAGTCACGGGCAAATTACCCCCCACTATGTTAGATATGGGGGCCACAGGGATACTCTATGTTCAACCCCTTGAGAGACATGGTATCTAACCTATAGATCCACTCCAGCTCTTTCCTTTTAAGAGCCAGACCTCTGTCACCGCCACGTCTCAACTGAGGCACAGAATCAATGATTCTGAATCTCTATTGCGACAGACTGTGATTTTTCTCAACAAAATGTCTTGACACAGGCAAATCTTGTCTTTTAGTTTTGATATTAGATTTGTGATTTCTCAACCGAAGACGCAATTCCGTTGTGGTCTCACCGACATAGTATAGACCACAAGGGCAGCTCAGGAGATAAATCACAAAGGATGATTGACATGTAAAAAAGCCTCTAATATTTATAACTCTATCTATTTGGGGATGTTTAAACGAGCTACCTTTAATCATACTATCACAAATGTTACAGCCAAGGCAGGGGTAACAGCCATTTTTAGGCAGTGCCAGAAAAGTCTGGCTCTTTCGACGGGACCCAATATCCGCTTTAACAATGCTACTTTTGATCGTTTTACCTTTTCTGTATGCCATCATAGGTCTTTCCTGAAATTCACCAATGTTTGGGAAGGCTCTACTTAACACCCTCCAATCCTTCCTCAGGATATCACCAATTAGTGAACTGAGAGGAGAAAAGGTAGAAACAAAAGGCAAGCCGGCCTTCTTTTCTTTACTCAACTTCCCATCCAAGAGATCCTGCCTGTCCAGTAAATCCACCTTCCGCCTATTAGACTCCAAAATGTGTTTGGGATAACCCCGATCAGAAAATTGTTTGCACATTTGATCAAGGCGTGAGGATAGTCTGTCCTCTTGACTTACCACCCTCCTGACTCTGATCAATTGGCTATAAGGTAATGATTTTAACATCGTCCTTGGATGTTCACTAGTGTAATATAAAAGGTTATTTCTATCCGTATTTTTAGAGAATAGATCGGAAATCAACTGGTTTCCACTAATTGAAATCCGAGTATCCAAAAAATCAATGGTAGTCATGGAATAAGACATGGTAAAAAGAATTGTGGGATTGAGATTATTAAGAAATTCAAGGAGATCCTGCAATTGATTGATAGAGCCAGTCCAGATGAGGAAGACGTCATCTATGTATCGCCAACACCGCAGTACCTGACTGATGTGGTGGGACACATAGATAAGGTCCTCCTCCATCCGTCGCATAAAGATATTTGCATAGGTAGGGGCCATATTCGACCCCATAGCCGTCCCCCTCTTCTGCAAATAAAATTTATCTCCCACCAAAAAATAATTTTTCGTAAGGATAAATTCCAATAGTAATCGAATGAACTCAATTTTGTCCTCGGAAAAGCCTGAACCCTCCAAATAGGAAAGAGAGGCATCAATGCCCTCATGATGGGCAATTGAGGTGTAAAGACCACCCACATCAAGGGTAACCAAGACCGACTGGTTAGGGATCAAAAGATCCTGAATTCTGACCAGGAAGTCTGAGGTGTCCCTGATGTGGGAGTCTGCACCAATGGCAAACTCCCTGAGAATTTTATCAATAAACATGGCTGCCGGGACAAAAAGAGAGTCACTCCCTGACACGATAGGACGGCCAGGGGGTCGAACAGGGTCCTTATGAGTCTTAGGCAGGAGGTAGAGTACTGGGGTCACAGGAAACTTCACTTGCAAGAATTCGCATAGACCTCTATCAATAGTTTTATTCCTGAATGTTTTAGTGATCAGGGTATCCAATTCACGCTAAAATGTGAATTTGGGATCACCCAATAACTCCATGTAAATACTGGTGTCATTAAGCTGATTCGACATCTCCTGCAGATAAAGGGAGGTGTCCATCACAACAATGGCACCCCCCTTATCCGCAGGTTTGATGGTCAAACTTTTATCATCCACTAATTCCTTAAGTGCAACATTTTCACTACGTGTCAGGTTCCTATGGATATATTGACTACTCTGATCTCTCTTTAGAGAGTCTATCTGATGCTTAACAAATGAAATGTAAGTCTCAACAGCATGAATGTTTTGTGGCGGTTGAAACTTACTTTTATTAAATAACCCATAGTCCCTAAGACGGAACATCTCACTAGTTAGAACTTCAGATATGTTATTCACACATTTGGGTAGATCTGAAAAGTATGCCTTAAGTCTTAATGACCTAAAGAAACTTTCCAAATCTAAATTCAGCCTAAACCAATCAATAGGACAACTTGGACAGAAGGACAACCCACGGTTAAGAACTTTGACCTGTGGGACAGTGAACACACATGACGATATATTCACCACTAGGTCTGAGGATTTCTCTTCCTGGTCTGATATTGTCATGTCCCCCGTGTTGAAGTCATCCGTCCCCTGGACTTGTTGAAATTCATTCTTCCTCCTGTGCTTCCTCCCGCCCCTGCGGGTTTGCTTTCTCCCCCCATAGGGGTATCCATGTTGTCGCCTAAAAAAGGTATAGCATATTGGTCGTCAGAGAGTTCTGAATCTGTGATATAAGGCTCAGCTCCCCTCTGTCATCTTCTGGGTCCTCTTTCAATCCTCCTGGGACCCCTTGGGTCAGAATCTTCGGCTTGCCAGCAATAGACTTTGTCCATGGCATAATCATCGAGATCTCGCTGCCATTTCTGGCGTTTGATTTTCTCGATATCCCCACGAAATTTCTGTAAATAGAGAGTGGCTTTATCCTTTAAGATTAGCAAATCTTGTGAAGACACCATCTCCTTCAGCTGAGCATCTTTTTCACTCAAGCGTATTTTAACCAAATCGATCTCTTTTTGTAAGAATTCAAGATTCAATAGCAGGAGATCCTGGGAATATTTATTTGAAATCGCTTCAAATCTCTCCTTGAACGCCACACTTGTAGGAAACAGATTTGGCCTTAGATGTGAGCGCATGCCACGTGGTATTCGGAGACATCTATAGTACTCACCGAGCGTGGACAGATGTAATTCAAGTGAGATTAACCTCTTAGAATCCGCCTCCCATTTTCTCCTTATATTCTCCACAGTGGGTACACTTAGGAAGGTAACATCTCCCGATAGACCCTGAAGGATACGGTCAGCGTCCTCCTTGGTGTAGGTAAAAACTTGAGGTGTAATCACACCTAAATCAGAATCATCTTGGTGACCCCAGACCAGACCCCTAAATTTACTCAGACCCCCGACCAGACCCCCAAATTTACTCAGACCCCAGGCTTGATGGCGACATTTATCCAGACTCCAGACCAGACAACAATTTTAATCAAGATCCAGAGCAAATGTTTATATATAAAATCACAGCACACAATTGAGTTGACATTGCGGTAATAAGACAGTAATGTAGCCGCATACAATGTGTAAGAACAGGGCCGTACAGGACACATATACCATAGAGCACAACCCCAGATAAAAGAGCCACACACACTGGATAACACCACCATAAAGAAATTCATTCATTTACAATAAAGTAAATATAAAATAAATGTCAAATCAATGAACTGGTCATATTAAGCACAAATAACAGTGTGCATATATCAATTGCCTAAGGCGGCAGCAGCAGCAGCAGCAGCAGCCGGGTGCCAGCGCTTCTCACAACTAAATGTCATACACAGCCTGTAGCGCTTTCAGCCTCACCATCGTTTCAATAGCATCTTAACTCTACCTCCACAACATCTCCATCCACTGTCTAGCGCCATCATCTCCCTACTGAGGCATCATCTCCTCATACTCCCTACCTTCCGCATTAACTCCCTCCACCTCCTGCAACACCACATCTTCCTCTTCACAATACCAAATCTTCCCGCTCTCATCTCCTGTAGCATTACATCCTCCCCCTCTCCCCTCCTGCAGCACCACATCCCCCCACCCCTCCTGCAGCTCCACAACTTCCCCTCTTTCCTCATGCAGCACTAAATCCCCACTACAGCACCTCTTTCCCCACTAACAGCACCTTCTTCGGTATACACAGACAATAGGCCCTGAGTTGTTACCCAAACTTTCCCACCGACACCCTCTTACGCCGTGTCTATAGTGGACACCACCTTTCTGTGGTAACTAGGTGTTACCATTCCCATTGTTAAAGGTCTGTGTCCATACATACTGACAGTTTCCAATCATCGCCGACAGTATAAGACTGTGTTAGAACATGTCACGATCTGTGGGTATGTGGACCCGCTATGCCGCACCGCCATAGTGGAGTTGTAGCTGGCCAAACAACAGTTTACCAAGTCTATAGAAAATCCAAGCCAGGGGAACCTGCAATAATCACCTATTGGTACATTCAGGAAAGTTTATGTCAACCTATATGTATAGTTATAGAATCGTAAACCATAAAGGGACAAAAACATATATAAAGCAAGTATATCTTGGTGTATTGACCCCGATATTTGAGCAAGAAACACCTACAAGGTATGGGGTACAATTAACACACAGTAGTCTCATATAGAAAAATACAATCTTTATTCAAAATACATAAACAATAAAAATGAGTCATGCAAAGCATGAACAGGACGTCCCTCTGTGCAGAGAGCAAAATGTAAGCACTTGGTAACCGGCATGGGTATTGAGAGATACAATCCAACACTCAAAGTACTGGATGTCAGGTGCACATGTCACAATGATCCAGCTGATCAGCATGTGAACGGCAGTACAGCAATCATATATATGCAGGTGACTGGGTATAATGGTCAGTGCGTAGTAACAGAACATAGACATAAACAAGCAAGATCAAGAGATGAGCAAACAAGTAACCTACCCATGTGGCTCACTTAGCACAACGAGAGACGTCACATCCCACGCGCGTTTCGGCTAAATGCCTTCGTCCGGGGGTGGCGTCTCTCCAGTGGGACCCTCCATTTACATGCACAGCATCGAATCAGGCATGATAGGGGCGTTACTCATCCAGGCAATGTGTTAGCTCGTACTGGCGTCATGCGCCAGGTCTAAAGATGGCCGACGGCACACTCCTGGCCACGCGTCATCCAGGCGGGCGGGGGATCGACGACGGCTGATGTCGCGAAACCCCGCCCACCGGGATATAGACGCACGAGCCACGAGATAGCCCAGTCACTCCCCCTGGCGTAAGCGCACAGCTGTACATGCCTGGATATATAGGTGGGTATGGATACAGATTAGCCTGACTGGACGATGTCGCAACAAAAGACATAGTATTGATTTATACATTGGATGAAGTACCAAACTGACAGTATGGCGATGGCGTTATGAACTATAATTCTATCATCGATCATGGTTATATGTCAAGCACATCATTGAGAAATAAATGCATAAAAATAAATAGATTAAAAATATATTTATATTATGTATGATGGTGATATGAAATAAAGTGACCCGAAATTGGTAAAACATTATATGTTGTATGTTTTTATGTGTGATAAAAAAGTGAGTAGAACCTATGTATAAAATTGGTTATGTGAATTCATATAGTATAAGTGTACACAAAACTATGTATATACAAAAAATATAAATATATATCATGAAAAATAAAAAATCTATATATATTAAGTGACATGTATAGATATGCATATTTAGACATATAAATAAATATGCAAGTGCAAAAACGAATAAAAATATAAATAGAAGAGAAATGACATTAGTGAAGAAAAAAGTATACGTACATGGTACAGAAAGATATTCCAAACATGACTGTGTGTGTGAATAAAAGGTGAAAAGCGTGTAACCAATGTGGAAACAAAGAATAATAGAAATATATACAACAGATGCATAAAATATACGCATGTATAAGCTATATATAATAAAAATGCTCATAAAATACATTTAGTGCATTTAATCAAATAAATGTATATTTCTATGCAATCATATAACCAAAATGGATCAATATGCATATTATTGTTATATGAGTCATTATTCGCTATATTAGCCACATGTCTTCATAGAAATATTCCTACTTCCGAGGTCACCCAATAAAGTAGCGACACAACTATCTGTAGAGAAACTGAAAAATGGAGGGCAAATTAATAACAATACAAATTAAAATAAAATATATACAACGTACATTTATGTTATAAAGAGTGACCCACTGGAGGTCAATGGTCAGAGAAATGGAGCAAAATTCACATTTTCATTTAGTCCAAGTGGACGCAGAGTCCCCAGAGTCCAGATCCACTTTGATTCACACTGAGCCAGTTTTTTTGATATATCGCCTTTACGAATATTTGGTTCGATGCAATCAATGCCCCTAACTTTCAATTTCGTCGGGTCACATGCATGGTGTGTCTTAAAGTGTCTGGCTACAGGTTTTAAAGTTTCTAATGTTTCAATGGCCCCCGCTCCCATGATGTCTCTTACATGTTCTCTAACCCGGATCTTAAATTCTCTGGAGGTGAGACCAATATATATTTTGGGGTATGGGCATGTAGCATAGTAAACTACTGCTTTTGTTGAACACGAAATTGAATGCGTAATGGTAAAGGTTTTCTTACCTGCTGAATCAGAAAAAGAGGTCGCCCTCTCAATGTTGGGGCACGCAACACAACTTCCACATGCTCTACAGCCCCATTTTGGGCCCCTAGTACCAAATGGGAACTTCAAGTCATTACGTTGATAGTAGCTCTTGACAAGATAGTCTTTGAGGTTTTGTGATCGTCTCGCAGAGATACTTGGGTACTTGGTGATATATTTTTCTATTGTGGGGTCTGTGAGTAAAATTGGCCAAAATTGTTTAATTATTCCCTTCATTTGAGACCAGCGTGATTGGTAGTTTGTTGTAAATCTTACCTGTACTTCAGACTGGCTTTTCGGTTTAGGGAATAAAAGATTCTCTCTCGGAGTACTTTTGGCACGATAGTACGCTTTTTTTGATCGATCTTTTGCTATATCCGCGGGCTAGAAAACGATTAGTGAGGTCATAGGCTTGTTTTTCAAAGACCTCGGTAGAGGAACAAATCCTTCTGATCCTCAAGAATTGGCCTGTTGGTACTGCCCGTATAGTCTGTTTGGGGTGAGAAGAAGAAGCATGAAGAAAAGAGTTTACCGCAGTGGTTTTACGGAATACATCAGTTTGGAGGAAACCATTAGAGTCCCGTAATAGTTTAATGTCCAAAAATTCTGCTTGATGTTTATCAGAATGATAGGTTAACTTGATATTGAAGTCATTTTTGTTCAAGTCATGTATAAAAGTCGCAAGTGATGCGGGCGTATCTTTCCAGATGAGCAGGATGTCATCAATGTACCGGGCCCAAAATATGACCTGGTCCATTGAGACACCCTGCCCACCCTGGAAAAGATCCCTCTCCCACAGCCCGAGGAACAAATTGGCATATGAGGGTGCACAGGCCGCCCCCATTGCCGTTCCCTGGAGCTGTAGGTAGAAAGACCCGTTAAAAATGAAAAAGTTGTGAGTAAGGGCGAATTCAAGTAAGGTAAGTATAAACTTAGAGAAATTAGTTTCCTGTGTTGAGAAAGAATTCAGCTGCTTTGAGTCCGTCAGCATGACGTATACTGGTGTATAGCGACTCAACGTCGCAAGTGACTAACAACATATCATCCTCTATATTGATTCCGTCAACCCTTTGCAGAAGATCTGCTGTGTCTCGTACGTATGATGGTAAGCACTCGACAAATTCCTTTAAATTATAGTCAATAAATTTACAGGTTTTTTTCTGTCATATTACCCCTACCTGATATGATGGGCCTTCCTGGAGGAATCTTAGAGTCTTTATGGACATTAGGTAGTAAGTAGAGGGTTTGGATTGTCGGTTCAACTGGTGTAAGTGCTTCGTAAAGCTCCTTTGTGATGGTGTTGTCAAATAGGGCTTTATTCAATATTTTTAGAGTAAATACAGAGAGACCTACAAAATTATTATAATCCCCAGACCGCCCTAAACAAAAACAGACCCCTAAATAAATACAGACCCCAGATCAGACCCCTAAATAAATGCAGACCCCAGACCAGACCCCTAAATAAATACAGACCCCAGACCAGACCCCTAAATAAATGTAGACCCCAGATCAGACCCCTAAATAAATACAGACCAAAGACTAGACCCCTAAATGAATACAGACCCCAGACCAGACCCCTAAATAAATACAGACCCCAGACCAGACCCCTAAATAAATACAGACACAAGACTAGACCCCTAAATAAATACAGACCCCCAGACTAGACCCCTAAATAAATACAGACCCCTAAATATAAACCCAGATTCTATATTTGTTTGGAGTCTTACTGGTGTTTCCGTTTATAATGTGGGGGTACATGTAAGCGGGGCGGAGTATATAAGGGGCATAGTCAGGGGGTATAATAATGGGGTAAATAAAAACAATAAAATAATCCATAGATGTGAGTTACGCTGTGACACAATCCTTTCTGCACAGGCCGGTGTCGCACTGATAAATGGCGTCCTTTCTTATCCCCCTTTTGGTCCACACTCCGCTCCTTTGTAGTTTGGGGAATTTTGCTGTGAAGTGTTGTCCTGGTATAATACGGGCACCCTCGCTTCCAGCAGATATGTTTGGGCTCTCCCCTTCCTGGTTCCCTAATTTTAGGTAAATCGCCTCTTGAAACAGAAGAAATGTTCCCCTCGGGCACAACTGCATATTTTTTTATTTCCTGACTTATTGGAGCCATAACTAATTTTATTTTTTCATAGACGTAGCGGTATGAGGGCTGTTTTTTGCGGGACGAGCTGTAGCGATTATTGGTACCATTTTGGGGTACATGCGACTTTTTGATCACCTTTTATCCTATTTTTTGGGAGGCCAGGTAATCAAAAAAACGCAATTCTGGCCCAGCTTTTTTAGTTTTTTTTATACAGTGTTCACCACGCGTTATAAACTACATGGTACCTTTATTCTGCGGGTCACTACGATTCCGGCGATACCTAATTTATAGAACTTTTTTATGTTTTACAACTTTTTGCACAATAAAATTACTTTTGTAAAAAGAATGTATTTTTTCTGTCGCCAAGTTGTGAGAACCATAACGTTTACATTTTTTTGTCGCCGGAGCTGTATCAGGGCTTGTTTTTTGCGGGACGAGCTATAGTTTTTATAGGTACCATTTTTGGATACGTGCGACTTTTTGATCACTTTTTATTCCAATATTTGTAGGGCAAAGTGACCAAAAAACAGAAACTCTGGTATAGTTATTTACGGGTTTTTTTATGCTGTTCACCGCGTGCAATAAATAATATAATATTTTGATACCTCAGGTCGTTACGGTCGCGGTGATGCCAAATACGTATGGTTTATTATTTTTTTTCAATAATAAAGGACTTGATAAGAGAAAAAGGGCAATTGTGTTTTATTTTATTACTTGAAACTTTTATTTTTTTCACTTTCTTTTACACTTTTTTATACTTTCTTTTACACTTTTTTCACGTCCCACTAGGGGACTTGAAGTTCCAACTGTCTGATGGTTTTTTTCTAATACATTGAACTACCTACGTAGTGCAATGTATTAGATCTGTCAGTTATTCACTGACAGCAAGCCGATTAGGCTTCGCCTTACGGCGGAGCCTTATCGGCTTCCGTAATGGCAGAGCAGGAGGCCACTGTGTCTCCTGTTGCCATAGCAGCAGTCGCCAGTCCTGATTGCCTGTCAGGGCTGGTGATCTGCTAGTAACCACTACGATGCAGCAATCGCTTTCGATTGATGCATCGAAGGGGTTAATGGAAGGGATCGGAGCTAGCTCCGGTTCCTGCCATTACAGGTGGATGTCCACTGTAACATACAGCTGACTTCCACCGCTGATGACGCCGGATCAGCTCCTGAGCCGGCGCCATCTTGCCGGTGGCTACGGTAGCCGATCTTGACCGACTTCCGTGCTAGGCAGACCGGGAGGCCAGTATTAGGTCTGCGGTTGCAATTGCAGCCACCGGAACCGCGGCAATTTCATTGCTGGGGTTCCGATGAGCTGCAAACACCTTAAGTGCAGCACTCGCGTTTGAGTGCTGAACTTAAGGGGTTAATGGCGGGGATCAAAGCTAATTTCTGTCCCCGCCATTGCAGCCAGATGTCAGCTGTAAGATACAGCTGAGATCCGGTGATGATGGCACAGACTCAGATTCAGAGACGGTGCCAAACATTTGGCGTATGGATACGGCAATTAGCGGGAAGCCATAGCTTTCCATGGCGTACCCATACGGCAAATGTCGGGAAGGGGTTAATGTAAGGATGTGTACACTTAATTGTGCAGCAACGCTTGTTGTCTCCATTCTATGTCAGTGTGGGAAGTAAATGTCCGGCCTTATGATTTTGTGATATGTGATAGACCCAGAATCCCAATCACCAAACCAAAGAATGCAAAATAAAGACACAAAACATTATAATTGGGTGTTAAATGGTCAAAACTTTTATTATATTATATGACCAAACCCAAAATGGCAAACCTCCGACTCACGAAGAGTCACCCTCCAGCACGCAGGAAAGGAAAAACCCCCTGTGGGGGAAACCTGTAGGGAAACCATGGCTGGAGGATTGCCCTTCCTCTGGGCTTAGAAGGTGCCAAAATATCATTTGTAGCAGAATTTGTACATTGTCTCAGATTTTCAAGGAAAGACAATACAATGAACGAACGACATAAAACACATAAATCGGCTGATCTGGTTGGCTAGGCGGATGTCTCTCTTCCTGGGCACCCATTAAAATGAATAAGCGATCCACGGATGAGACGGGTCCTCCAGATGCCTCCTTGTAGCACCTGTCTCCGCTCCGGCTAATAGAGGGGGATCTCCTGCTGGAAACCCCCCCTCTATTACAGACAACCCGTATGAAGAGGATGGCATCACTGTGATGAAGAAGTGGTCTGGGGTGAAGGGTTTCCCTGCTACAACCTCCAAATTACATCAGGTCGGTATTGGTGGGGAAGTCAAGCTCAAGGTCCTCAGTCCCATCCAATATGGCGCTGAATGTGGCTGTAAAACCTTCTAATATGGAATCTTCTTTATGTCATAAACATTTGTATTTATGACATCAGCACCTTCATCATCATTACTACAGGAGTTTATTACCACTGCACAACTCATACATTGTGACGTCACCCACAGTGGTCTGAAGTGTTAACCCTTTAACCCCTTCCTGACATTTGACGTACATGTACGTCATGGAAAGCATTGACTTCCCGCAAAATGCCGTACATGTACGTCAAACGTTTGGCACCGGCTCAGAAGCTGAGTCGGTGCCATCATCGTCGGATCTCAGCTGTATCTTACAGCTGACATCCGACTGTAACGGCGGGGACCGAAATTAGCTTCGATCCCCGCCATTAACCCCTTAAGTGCAGCGCTCAAACGCGATCGCTGCACTTAAGGTGTTTGCAGCTCATCGGAGCCCCAGCAATGAAATTGCCGGGGTTCCGGTGGCTGCAATGGCAACCGGAGGCCTAATACTGGCCTCCCGGTCTGCCTAGCACCGAAGCCGGTCAAGATCCGCCCGGCGGCGGAGCCTGATCGGCTTCCGTAGCTGCCGGCAAGATGGCGCCGGGTCAGGAGCTGATCCGGCGTCATCAGCGGTGGAGGTCAGCTGTACTGTACAGCTGACATCCACCTGTAACGGCAGGAACCGGAGCTAGCTCCGATCCCTGCCATTAACCCCTTCGATGCAGCAATCGAAAGCGATTGCTGCATCGTAGCGGTTACAAGCAGATCGCCAGCCCTGACAGGCAATCGGGACTGGCGACTGCTGTTATGGCAACAGGAGACACAATGGTCTCCTGCTCTGCCATTACGGAAGCCGATTTAGGCCCCGCCGGGAGGCGAAGCCTAAACGGCTTGCTGTCAGTGAATGACTGACAGATCTAATACATTGCACTACATAGGTAGTGCAAAGTATTAGAAAAAAAAAAATCTGACCGTTGGACTTGAGAAAAAGTGTAAAAAAAGTATAAAAAAGTGTAAAAAAAAGTGCAAAAAATAAAAGTTTGAAAACAATAAAAGTTTCAAGTAATCAAATAAAACACAATCCCCCTTTTACTCTTATCAAGTCCTTTATTATTGAAAAATAATAATAAACCATATGTATTTGGTATCGCCACGACCGTAACGACCGGAGGTATCAAAATATTATATTATTTATTGCACGCGGTGAACAGCGTAAAAAAAAACCGTAAAAAACGTTACCAGAGTTTCTGTTTTTTGGTCACTTTGCCCTACAAATATTACAATAAAAAGTGATCAAAAAGTCGCACGTATCCAAAAATGGTACCTATAAAAACTATAGCTCGTCCCGCAAAAAACAAGCCCTCATACAGCTCCGTCGACAAAAAAATTAAAACGTTATGGTTCTCACAACTTGGCGACAGAAAAAATACATTCTTTTTACAAAAGTAATTTTATTGTGCAAAAAGTTGTAAAACATAAAAAAGTGCTATAAATTAGGTATCGCCGGAATCGTACTGACCCGCAGAATAAAGTTAACATGTAGTTTATAATGCGTGGTGAACGCTGTATAAAAAAAAACCGAAAAAAGCTGTGCCAGAATCGCGTTTTTTTGTTTACCTGGCATCCCAAAAAATAGGATAAAAGGTGATCAAAAAGTTGCATGTACCCCAAAATGGTACCAATAATAACTACAGCTCGTCCCGCAACAAACCAGCCCTCATACCGCTACGTCTATGAAAAATAAAATTAGTTATGGCTCCAATAAGTCAGGAAATAAAAAAATATGCAGTTGTGCCCGAGGGGAACATTTCTTCTGTTTCAAGAGGCGATTTATCAAGGACCTAAAATTAGGGAACCAGGAAGGGGAGGGCCCAAACATATCCGCTAGAAGCGACGGTGCCCGTATTATACCAGGATAATACTTTCCCAGCAAAATTCCCCAAACTACAAAGGCGCGGAGTGTGGACCAAAAGGGGGATAAGAAATGACACCATTTATCAGTGCGACACCGGCCTGTGCAGAAAGGATTGCTTCACAGCGTAACACACATCTATGGATTATTTTTATTTTTTTATACCACATGACTATGCCCCTTATATACTCCGCCCCGCTTACATGTACCCCCACATTATAAAACACCAGCAATACTCAAACAAATATAGTACCAAGCAAAATCCGCTCTCCAAAAGCCAAATGGTGCTCCCTCGGCCCTGAACCCTACAGCGTGCCCAAACAGCAGTTTCCTTCAACATATATGGCATCGTCATACCCGGGAGAACCCTTTTAACAATTTTTGGGGTGTGTGTCTCCAGCGTCATAAGCTGGGCATGACATATTTGCCACTGAATGGCATATCTAGGGAAAAATAATTTTTTTTAATTTGCACCATCCGCAGCGCATTCATTTATGGAAAAGACCTGTGGGGTGAAAATGCTCACTACACCCCTTAATAAATGCATTGAGGGGTGCAGTTCCATAGTGGGGGTCACTTATCAGGGGTTTCTTTTTATTATTTCACATCAGAGCCTCTGCAGTTGTGAACCAATACTTTGTAAATCGCCAAATTAGGCCTCCACTCCGCATGGTACTCTTCACTTCTGAGCCCTGTCATATGTCCAGACAAAAGATTAGGGCCACATGTAGGGTGTTTCTAAAACCGGGAAACACCGCATAATAATTAGAGAGCTGTCTTGTTATGGTGGCACAAGCCGGGCACCACATATTGGCATATCTATGGAAAAAAATCCCATTTTCACTCTGCAACATTGAGCGCACACTAATTTCTACAAAACACCTGCAGGGTTAAAATGCTTACTACACCCCTTGGTAAATGCATTGAGGGGTGTAGTTTCCAAAATGGGGTCACTTCTGGGGGGTTTCCACTGTTTTGGGCCCACAGGTGTCCAGAAACCAATCCAGCAACATCTGCACTCCAAATGGCGGTCCTTCCCATCTGAGCCCTGCGGTTTGCCCAAACAGCAGTTTATGACCACATATGGGGTATTGCCGTACTCGGGAGAAATAGCTTTACAAATGTTGGGTTCTTTTTTTCCTTTATTTGTTGAGAAAATGAAAAAATTTGCGCTAAAGCTACGTCTTATTGAAGAAAAAGGACTGTTTTTATTTTCACTGCCTAATTCTAATAAATTCTATGAAACATCTGTGGGGTCAAAATGCTCACTACACCCCTAGATGCATTCCTCAAGAGGTGTAGTTTCCTAAATGGAGTCCCTTTTTGGGCGTTTTCATTGTTTTGTCCCCTCAGGGGCTTTGCAAATGTGACCTGGCCTCCGCAAATCATTCCTGCTAAATGTGATCTCAAAAAGTCAAATAGTGCTCTTTCCCTTCTAAGCCCTGCCGTGTGTCCAAACAGCCGTTTATTACCACATGTGGGGTATTGTTTTACTCGGGAGAAATTGCTTTACAAATTTTGTGGTGCTTTTTCTCCTTTAGTCCTTCTGGAAATGAGAAAAAATTAGCTATACCTACATTTTCTTTGAAAAAATGTAGATTATTATTTTCAGGGCCTACTTCCAATAATTTCTGCAAAAAAACTGTGGTGTCAAATCGCTCACTATACCCCTAGATAATTTCCTCAATGGGTGTTGTTTCCAAAATGGGGTCACTTGTGGGGGGTTTCCACTGTTTTATCCCCTCAGGGGCTTTGTAAATGTGACATGGCCTCCGCAAACCATTCCTGCTAAATTTGAGCTCCAAAAGCCAAATGGCGCTCTTTCCCTTCTCAGCCTCGCCGTGTCTCCAAACAGCCGTTTATTACCACATGTGGGGTACTGTTTTACTCGGGAGAAATTTCTGTACAAATTTTATGGTGATTTTTCTCCTTTAGTCCTTGTGGAAATGAAAAAAAATTAGCTAAACCTACATTTTATTTGAAAAAATGTAGATTTTCATTTTCACAGCCTACTTGCAAAAATTTCTGCAAAAAACCTGTGGGGTCAAAATGCTCACTATACCCCTAGATAATTTCCTCAAGGGGTATAGTTTCCAAAATGGGGTCACTTGTTTGGGGTTTTCACTGTTTTGTCACCTCAGGGGCTTTGTAAATGTGACATGGCCTCCGCAAACCATTCCTGCTAAATGTGAACTCCAAAAGCCAAATGGCGCTCTTTCCCTTCTCAGCCACGCCGTGTCTCCAAACAGCCGTTTATTACCACATGTGGGGTATTGTTTTACTCGGGAGAAATTGCTTTACAAATTTTGCGGTGCTTTTTCTCCTTTAGTCCTTGTGGAAATGAGAAAAAAAATCGCTAAACCTACATTTTCTTTGAAGAAATGTTGATTTTAATTTTCACCGCCTACTTCCAATAATTTCTGTAAAAAACCTGTGCGGTCAAAATGCTCACTGTACCCCTAGATAAGTTCCTTGAGGTGTCTAGTTTCCCAGATGGGGTCACTTTTGGGGGATTTTGACTGTTTTGGCACCGCAAGAGCCCTTCAAACCTGACATGGTGCCTAAAATATATTCTAACAAAAATAAGGCCCCAAAATCCACTAGGTGCTCCTTTGCTTCTGAGGCTGGTGCTTCAGTCCAGTAGCACTCTATGGCCACATGTGGGATATTTCCTAAAACTGCAGAACCTGGGCAATAAATATTGAGTTGCATTTCTCTGGTAAAAGCTTCTGTGTTATAAAAAAAATTGTATTAAAAATGTATTTCTGCAGAAAAATATGAAATTTGTAAATTTCACCTCTACTTTGCTTTAATTCCTGTGAAATGTTTAAAGGGTTAAGACATTTTCTAAATGCTGTTTTGAATACTTTGAGGGGTGAAGTTTTTAAAATGGGGTGACTTTTTTGGGGTTTCTAATATATAAGGCCCTCAAAACCACTTCACAACTGAACTGGCCCCTGTAAAAATAGCCTTTTGAAATTTTCTTGAAAATGTGAGAAATTGCTGCTAAAGTTCTAAGCCTTGTGAGGTCATAGAAAAATAAAAGGATGTTCAAAAAACGATGCCAATCTAAAGTAGACATATGGGTGATGTTAATTAGCAACAATTTTGTGTGGTATAACTGCCTGTCTTACAAGCAGATACATTTAAATTGAGAAAAATGCTAATTTTTGAAATTTTTCGCTAATTTTTGGTGTTTTTCACAATTAAATACTGAACATATCGAGCAAATTTTGCCAGTAACATAAAGTCCAATGTGTCACGAGAAAACAATCTCAGAATCGCTTGGATAGGTGAAAGCATTCCGGAGTTATTACCACATAAAGTGACACATGTCAGATTTGAAAAATGAGGCTCTGTCAGGAAGGTCAAAAGTGGCTAAAGAGGGAAGGGGTTAATGACTGGCAGTGTACTTAACACAGAGGCCATAAAGCTGAATAGAACATATCAGCGGCCATAAAGGAAAAGGGATAATGCAGGGAGCATCTCCGCACAAGAACTATCCATGACAAAGGGTTGTCCAGGATGAGAGAACTTGTCTGCTTTCTCCAAAAACCAGCACCACACCTGTCCATAGGTTGTGTGCGGTACTACAGCTCATTACCATTCACTTCAATGGAGCAAACCTGCAATACCAGATACAACCTGTGGATAGGTGTGGTGCTGTTTTTGGAAGAAAGCAGACATATTTTTCTAATCGTGCACAGCTCCTGTTAGAAATAGTTCAAAAAAAGGGAGGAGAAGGGGAGAGGGAAAGAAGAAATTAAAAAAAGGGAAAAAGAGGAACTCTGAGGTAAAAGAAATCAAACTAGACTGAAAGGAGTCTGCTGGAGATGCCAGATGGAAAGACAGATTTCTGCCATGGGGACCAGATTAGTTGAAATGTATCTTGAAGGGGGGCTTCAGAGAGTGGGTTTTAACCCCTTCCCGCCCTATGAAGTGCTGTTGCATTGAAAAACTATGCAGTTCATCTTCGAATACTGCATCACAAAAACAAATTATTGAGTAAAAAATAAAACTATATAAATTTGGTATCGCCATAATTGTAGTGACCCGCAGAATCAAGTTATCATGCAATTCATGCCGTCCGATGAACACTGTAAAATCAAAACAGAAATGGCGTAATTACAGGTTTTTTTTCAATTCACCCCACAAAATGTAGGTTTTTTTACTTTTTTTTTTAATACATTATATGGTACATTAGGCCGCAGGGTAAATTCCACATAAACAGCGCCATTCATCGGTTAACTGTTTAAATAATACCAGTTCAAGTGACCTTTATCGAGAAACACCATAAGAAATGTTTTCACAATTAACCTTCTAATTGGGCCTAGCATGTGTGGTACTGTCTGCTAAGCCGTTGTATCTAAGCATATTATATGTGATACTGTCTGCTGAGCCGCTGTCTCCTATCAAGTAGCAGAGATATCAGGTGCCATAGTGTAATGAAACGGGGTAGGGAGACAGACAGGTGAGCCCTAATCTACCCGAAACTCAGTCCCTGCCTACTTGCACGGCCCGTCCTAAGTGACGGCGTACAACTGGGACGACGGTCCCTACGCTCAATAAGTGCAAGACAGACAACACAAGACAAGGGCACACAGAATAAAAAGGGGGAGGTAGGGGCAGTTGCCCACGGAAACACCGTGAGCAACAGGCAGTGGTGAACGAGCCGAGACAAACCAGGAGAGTACGAAAGTAGCAAATCAGAGCAGGAGAATAGTTAGTCAAGCCAGGGTTAATAAGATTTGACCACCTATTCCAAAAATGAGCTAAAGGCCTCAAAGTACGCACAAGAAATGGAACAACCCAAGGGGAGACACTGATCCACATAAAAACCGCCCCCCCAAAAACACCCCAGTAAACGCTGACTATCCGCATGCACCGGCAACAGCCGAAAAGCCGCCTCGACATCCGTCTTGGCCATTAACGCCCCCCTACCATGGAAACGCACCCACTGCACCGCCGCGTCGAATGACGTATACACGACCGAGCAAAGATCCTCATTAACCGACAAGCCCTTAGGATAAGACAAATGGTGAATCAAACGGTATTTGTTCGCCTCCTTCTTCGGGACAACCCCCAGCGGGGAGACGACCAAACCCGGAATGGGGAGAGAACTAAAGGGCCCCACCATGCGCCCCAAATCCACCTCTTTTGCCAATTTCTCCCTAACCACGTCAGGATGCTGGTAAGCTGACTTCAGGTTTTTTATGGAAAAGGGAACCCTGTGAAAAGGGGTGAGTGGATACAAAAACCCACATTAAAACCATCAAACAACAACGGCGCACTGGCCCTGTCCGGATAACTATTTAGAAACCTGACCATCCTTTCCAGATTCACTGGCATCACCCCCATGACTGGCGTTAAAACCCCCACCCCACCTTGTTTTCCCTTGTGCAAGCATTTAGATGCCACGTGGCATGCCCCATTGCATTGAGCACAAAGGTGCTTGAACTTGCAACCTGCACCGAATTTACACTGGCCGTCATTGTATTACCAGCACAGCCCGAGCTTTGCGTTGCCCCCTGAGCTGGATTGACCAGATTGGCCTGCTGCCCCCCCCCCCCCCGCACCCGGGAAAGGATTTGCCCGGTTGAACCGGAGCCGTTACCCGTAACCAGAGGGCAATATCCCCGTGGTCCCACCTAATATTGGGCCAAACCGCCTTCCGTTGTCTAAACTGCTTGTCATAACGTAGCCAAGCTACCCCCCCCCATATACCCTATGATCTTCCCCGATGGCATCCATATAGCAAAACAGGGGGAAGCAATGTTCCGGAGCCTTTTCACCAATAACACTGGCCAAAATGGCGAACTCTTGCAACCAGTTAACAAATGTCTTAGGGATAAGGCAGTAACAACGCTTTTCCTCCTCCTCCTTCTTACTCTCATCTCGCTTCCCCTTCTCCAGATTAAATTTTTCCAGGGGCAACAATAAAAAAATTTCCAAGTACTCGTCCTTCCAAATTTTTTCCCGAACTTCCTGCTTCAAGTGTGCCCCCAAAGGTCCTTCAAAACACACATAAACCTCCCCCCTGGCTTTATCGTCCAACCGAACACCATCAAATGCCGACGGCCAAGTCGGTCTGAACAGACACCGCCACCGATTCCGTATTTTCTCCTACACTCGCAGCAACCGCCGCCAGGGCATTAAACCCTACCCCACCAGCTCCCACCCATGCCGCCACAGGAGACCGCGAAGGGGGCTCGGTGACCCCTGTCCCATCGAGCCGGCCTAACAATTCCTTGACGCAACCGACCAACTCTCGCAGACTTTCTCCCCCACCCCCAACATTCCAAACCCAGACCCCACATCACATACCCGCTCCTCAACCGCGGAACCCTACCCCGAAATAGGAGAAATAAGTATAACAGGAAAAGGTAAAGATGGTGAAAACGACTCATCGAGCTGCACAGGTGCTGTGGACCCATCAGCTGGACCGTCCTGTCCACGAAGCTCCCCATCCTCAAGGTCTTCGGCAGATCTGGTCCCAGATCCATGGCAGCACGCACAGGCGGGCTCCCAAGCTCTCTCTCTGGTAGTTGACCGGCACCAGAGGGCCGGCAGCTCGCTGCCCGGAAGTCACCCTCGAAACAGACGACCAAGGCCTGCGGCCCAATGCAGGTCCCTTGCTTCCTCCGGATCGCCGTGGGGCTCCACCCCCAGCCGACACATCACCAGGGGCAGCCGTCCGAACCATGGAACCCGGCGTAGAACTGGTGAGTGGAGGGGTGACCGGAAGTAGAGGCCGCACCCACCCCACTTCCGCTGGACTCCGCTGCGAAGTGGGATTCCTTCCGACCCTGGCAACGGCTGCAGTATCTGTGCTGTCAGACGCCCGAGCCGGAGGTTCCCTCACAGGGCTCCCTCTGTGGCGCCGAGTTCGACGAGCCACATCGGGGCTCAGCCTTTCTGGAGGACGCAAGCGCCGGTCCCGGCGCGAGGGAGAGAAAGCCGAAGGTACCGGAGCGTTGGCCACCGCTGCAGCTTGTTCCTCCAACCAGGCGGGGCCGAATGCAGCAGCCGCCGCCCGCATCTGCTCAATGAAGTGCTGCGCTGACATGAGGTAAGATGGCCGCCGGATGGGAGATGCGTGGATGGATGTCTTACTCCGTGCGCTGCTCCCTACCAAAAGACCGGGAAGTCAGCGCACTTCCGGCTAACCTAACCCTCACCGGATCCCCTCCCTCTCCTAGACCATCCCCCTCCACTAACTCTCCCCTTTGGATGTGTCACGATCCTCCCTCCTATCCCCGTCATGTCTGGCCTACCCTCCACTGTGGCAGAGTCCGTCCGGCCTGTGCTTTCTATGGTTTCGTGCTTGGGATTTTGGGTCTATCACATATCACAAAATCATAAGGCCGGACATCTACTTCCCACACTGACATAGAATGGAGAGAACAAGCGTTGCTGCACAATTAAGTGTACATATCCTTACATTAAGATATTGTATTACGGTCTGTAGCCTTTGGGGGAATATATTAACCTTTCTACAACACTTTACTAGCGTAGAAAATTCACAAAGTGCTGTATGAAACGCCAGTATTAAAGGGAATGTGTCGCCAGAAATATTTTTTTTTTCAGTTAAACACTTAATATATAAATGATTACACATTGTTTTATTTTTTTTAATTTTTTCACAAGTCAGGAAATATTATAAATTAGATTTATGTTTAGTGTTGTCCAGAGCCCGGAGGCAGCTGGACTGGCAGATCGGTGCGGGGTCTGGTGTAGTAACGATTGTTGGCCCCCATACATTACCGATGATTGCTCCTTGTGACACGCTGTATCGTCGATTGGCGCTGGTTTTCATGGTCAGTATCGGGACGTCTAAAAGGACTTTTATTTTCTCAGACACCACCATAAGTAGGCATTGGAACCAACCCTTCCACCTTAGCGGGTAAAGATGAACCTTCTAAAAGGTTCACTATATACACATAAGGGCTAAAGGTGAAAACACAGAGGTGCTCACCATATATCCACCGTATAACTGTGTCCTCCAAATCTTACAGAGCAGGAGTTGTTCTAGATTCCTGTTTATATCCCAGACACGTTCATACCATTTTAGACAATCAATCGACATATCGCAAACTTGTGGCGAAACCAAGCACCGCATGTAAAGAATCTTTAAAAAATCTGCTAGAAGAAGGAATTGGATTAGGAGTATTAACCAAGAAACTGGCAGAATACTTACTGATAGAATTCCCTATTGTTCTCATATTCCATGGGATGCCAAAAATCCATAACTTTGCATGGTCTTGAAACTTGGGTTATCTGTGACGTAGTTGGCTAGTACCCCCGCCATCAGGGTAGTACCGCTGGTACTACTGTCAGGGGCCTGGCCACAAAAGTTAAATAAAGTGGGCAGCCGCCGCTCATCAAGGTTATGATCAGAGGTAATTGGTTTGTATAAAGGAATGGGAGCCATGCAGGGGTCAGAAGCAGCGGCCGGTTCTGCAATTTGGTGAGTCTCTGTTTTAAAGTAGTAGATTCAGTTTAAGAATTTTTTTTATGTCTCTTCCCACATGTCTCTCTCCCCTTCCCCTCCCCAGACCCCAGTCAAGCGTCATATTTACTCTGGCCCAACTCCCGCCTCGGCCACTTACCGTTCTCTTAGCCTACTCCTCCGCCTACATCCTGGTATAATAGCTAAATAAAATTACCTTATGAGGTTTAGAGTTAGTTATATGTCGAAATTTTAATCTAAGGTTTGCACACCATGACGGTCGGTAGTCCTGTAGACCGGACGCTTCCATGATTTGAATACGCTGTGACGTGGCACATTGGGTCACAGGAACGTGGTGTAAAGGATCTGCCAGACACAGCTTCTGTGTCGACGCCCGTGGTTAATCAGTCTGCACCTGCTCCTAGGTCTGATAGAGTGACTCGATCTGCTACCACTCTGGTAGGCTCAGAAGTGGGAGAACCTATCACAGCCTGGCCAGACGGTTCTAGCTCCCGCCCTTGGTCTATTTATACCTTCATTTCCTGCTTGTCTTTGCCTGTGATTCTTTCCTGTTTCCTGGCTCTGCTGCTCCTGCTATTATTATTGACCTTGCTTCATTTTGACCCTGGCTTTACTGACTACACTCATGCTCTGCGTTTGGTACCACGTACACTCCTGGTTAGACTCGGCTCGTTCACTACGCCTGTTGCTCCTGGTGTTGCCGTGGGCAACTGCCCCATTTCCCTTAGCTTCTGTGTACCCTTGTCTGTTTGTCTTTCGTACACATATTGAGCGTAGGGACCGTCGCCCAGTTGTACGCCGTCGCCTAGGACGAGCCATGCAAGTAGGCAGGGACTGAGTGGCGGGTCGATTAGGGCTCACCTGTCTGTCTCCCTACCCCGTCATTACATAGTCACAGGCCCATATACCTTTTCTAAACTGGTCCCTGACACAACTATGGACCCCCTTGAGACCCTGGCTCAGCAAATGCAGGGCCTCTCCCTACAGGTCCAAGCCCTGGCTCAGAGGGGAAACCAGCGTGATGCTACCCTGGTAGTGCCCCACCTCACTTTTTTCTCCTTTCGGGAGAGTTGTAGGCTCTATTTCCATCTAAGGCCCCACTCCTCAGGTTCTGAGAGCCAGCGAGTGGGTATAATTATGTCCCGGCTCCAGGACGGGCCCCAAGAATGGGGCCTTCTCCTTGGCTCCTGACGCCGATGAACTTTCCTCTGTTGATCTTTTTTTTTCTGCTCTCGGGCTCATATATGACGAGACTGACAAGACTGCTTTTGCCGAGAGTCAGCTGGTGACCTTACGTCAGGGTAAGACACCCGTTGAGGAGTACTGTTCTGACTTTAGAAAGTGGTGTGTAGCTTCTCGGTGGAATGACCCTGCCTTGAGGTGCCAGTTTAGATTGGGTCTGTCGAACGCCCTGAAAGACCTGTTAGTTAGCTATCCCTCTTCTGACTCCCTAGATCAGGTTATGGCTTTAGCGGTACGTCTTGACCAACGTCTCAGGGAACAACGACTTGAAAGTTTTTGTGCTTTCTCCTCTGCCTCCCCCATGATGGCTCCCGAGGTTCCGTTGCTTCGTTCTTCCACGGAAAACTTGGAGGAACCAATGCAACCCGGGGCCTCCGTGTCTCCCCAACAACGTAGAGAGCTCCGCAGGAAGAATTGTCTCTGCTTCTTCTGTAGGGATGACAAGCATCAAGTGAACAACTGTCCTAGGCGTAAGAATAAGCAGCCCGAAGAACTTCCGCGCCTAAGTGACCATCGGGGAGGTCACTTGGGCGCACAGGTATTTCCCGTAAATATGAAACCTAAAAAGATCTTGCTTCCCTTTCAGGTCTCTTTTGAGGGTAGGTCTGCTATTGGCAGTGCCATCGTGGATTTAGTGTCTTCTGATAATATTATGTCTGTGGAATTTGCTATGTTTCTAGCTATGCCATTGATTGATTTGCCTAAACCTGTCCCGGTAGTGGGTATCGACTCCACTCCACTTGCTAATGGTTATTTTACGCAGCATACCCCTGTTTTTAACTCATTGTTGGCTCCATGCATTTGGAGCAATGCTCTGTACTGGTGATGCAGGGATTATCGTCTGATTTGGTTTTAGGCCTTCCCTGGTTGCAGATGCATAATCCCACGTTTAACTGGAATACTGGGGAGCTTACCAAATGGGCTAATGAATGCATGATGTCATGTTTTTCTGTTCATTTTATTTCTCTCCCTGAGGAGGTGAACACTCTACCTGAGTTTATTCAGGACTTCGCTGATGTTTTTTCTAAAAAGGCCTCCGAAGTGTTACCTCCTCATAGAGAATAGATTGCGCAATCGATTTGGTACCAGGAGCTAAGCTCCCTAAGGGTAGGATATTTAATCTCTCTTGTCCTGAACGTGAGGCCATGAGAGAGTATATCCCGGAATGCCTGGCCAAGGGTTACATTCGCCCCTCTACTTCTCCGGTAGGTGCTGGCTTCTTCTTCTTAGGGAAGAAGGATGGTGGTCTTAGGCCGTGCATCGATTACTGAAACTTGAATAAGGTCACTGTAAGGAACAATTTTCCCCTTCCTTTGATTCTTGATCTCTTCAATCAGGTTCAGGGGGCCCAATGGTTCTCTAAGTTTGATCTTCGGGGGGCTTATAACCTTATCCGTATCAGAGAGGAGGATGAGTGGAAGACTAGGTTTAACACGGCCGAAGGTCATTTAGAATAAGTCATCATGCCCTTTGGGTTGTGTAATGCTCCCGCGGTCTTCCAGAATTTCATAAATTAGATTTTAAGAGACTACCTGGGGGTATTTCTTGTAGTGTACCTTGATGACATACTTGTGTTTTCCAAGCACTGGTCCTCCCACTTTGAGCATGTCACGAAGGTACTCCAGGCCCTTCGGGAAAGCAAACTCTTTGCTAAAACCTAAAAATGGGTGTTTGGGGTGCAGGAGATACCATTTGTGGGTCAAATCCTCACTCCTCATGAATTCCGCATGGACCCTGCCAAGGTTCAGGCTGTGGCGGAATGGGTCCAACCTGCCTCCCTGATGGCGTTACAGTGCTTCCTGGGGTTTGCTAATTATTACAAGAGATTTATTGCTAACTTCTCGGTCATCGCTAAGCCTCTAACGGACCTCACTCGTAAAGGTCTGTGCTGATCTCCTCCACTGGCCTCCAGAGGCGGTCCAGGCTTTTGAGGTCCTTAAGAGGTGCTTTGTCTCTGTCCCAGTGCTGATTCAGCCTAACCAAATGGAGCCATTCATCGTGGAGGTTGACGCCTCCGAGGTGGGATTGGATGCTGGCTTGTCCCAGGGTACCAGGTCCCTTACCCATCTCCGTCCCTGTGCCTACTTCTCCAGGAAGTTCTCCTCCACTGAGAGAAACTATGACATTGGCAACCGCGTACTCTTAGCCATTAAATGGGCATTTGAAGAGTGGCGTCACTTCCTGGATGGGGCTAGGCACCAGGTAACGGTCCTTACTGACCACAAGAATCTGGTTTTCCTAGAATCTGCCCGGAGGCTAAACCCGAGACAAGCTCGGTGGGCGTTGTTTTTCACGAGATTCATCTTTGTGGTTACCTATAGGGCTGGGTCAAAAAATATTAAAGCTGATGCTCTGTCGCATAGCTTCATGGCCAGCCCTCCTCCTGAGGAGGATCTTGCTTGTATTTTGCCCCCAGGTAATAATCCTATCCTCTGTGGATTCAGACTTCGTCTCCGAAATTGCGGCTGATCAAGCTTCTGCTCCCGAGAACCTTCCTGAGAACAAGCTAAGATGTGCCACTTTGTAACCCTCAAGAAACTACCCAATGCCAAGACGTTAGCTACCTTGTTTGTCAAACACATCCTGCGTCTCCATGGGGTTCCGGTCAATATTGTTTCTGACAGAGGGGTACAATTTGTTTCATTGTTTTGGAGAGCTTTCTGTAAGAAGCTGGAGATTGATCTGTCCTTTTCCTCGGCCTTCCATCCTGAAACTAATGGCCAAACTGAGAGGACTAATCAGTCTGTGGAACTATACTTAAGATGTTTTATCTCAAACTTTCAAGATGATTGGGTCTCCTTCATTCCCCTCGCCGAATTTTCCCTTAAAAACCGGGTCAGTAGCTCGTCGGGGGTTTCCCCCTTCTTCTGTAATTTTGGGTTTAATCCACGGTTCTCCTCCGTTTCACCTGGTGGTTCCAACAATACCGAGGTAGATGTCATTCATCGGGAACTGTGCACATTCTGGGCACAGGTTCAGAAGAACCTTGAGGCGTCCCAGAGCATCAAAAAGACTCAGGCAGATAAAAGACGTTCAACTAACCCTCTGTTTGTGGTCGGGGATCTGGTGTGGCTGTCTTCTAAAAATTTGCGCCTTAAAGTTTCCGTCCAAGAGGTTTGCTCCCCAGTATATAGGGCCATACAAAATTATTGAGGTCCTCAACCCTGTCTCCTTCCGGCTGGAGTTACCCTCGTCTTTTCAGATACACAACGTGTTCCATGCCTCCCTCTTGAAAAGCTGCTCCCCGTCCTTGGCTACATCGAGGAAACCTCCAGTCCCTGTTCTCACTCCGGATGGGGTAGAATTTGAGGTAGCCAAGTTTGTGGACAGCAGGATGGTCCAAGGCTCCCTCCAGTACCTGGTCCATTGGAGATACGGGCCTGAGGAGAGGACTTGGGTACCCGCCCGGGATGTTCACGCCGGTATATTGCTCAGCAAGTTCCATCTTCGGTTCCCCAACAAGCCAGGCCCACCTAGGAAGGGTCCAGTGGCCCCTGATAAAAAGGGGGCTACTGTAAAGGGTTTGCCAGACACCGGTTCTGTGTCGACGCCCGGGGTTAATCAGCCTTCATCAGCTCCAAGGTCTGCTCGAGTGACGCAATCTGTTACCACTCAGGCTGACAGGCTGAGGAGAGGGAGAACCTATCACAGCCTGGCCTGACGGTTCTAGCTCCCGCCCTTGGTCTATTTTTACCCTCACTTGCTGCATGTTCCTTGCCTGTGATTGTCTGGTTTCCTGGCTCTGCTATTCTTGCTATTTACCTTATTGACCGCTGTTACTTATTGACCCTGGCTTGACTGACTATTCTCCTGCTCTGATTTGCTACTTCGTACTCTCCTGGTTTGTCTCGGCTCGTTCACCATTGCCTGTTGCTCACGGTGTTTCCGTGGGCAACTTCCCCTACCTCCCCCTTTATCTTCTGTGTGTCCTTGTCTTGTGTTGTCTGTCTTGCACTTATTGAGCGTAGGGACCGTCGCCCAGTTGTACGCCGTCACCTAGGACGGGCCGTGCAAGTAGGCAGGGACTGAGTTTCGGGTAGATTAGGGCTCACCTGTCTGTCTCCCTACCCCGTTTCATTACACTATGACACCTGATAGCTCTGCTACTTGATAGGAGACAGCGGCTCAGCAGACAGTATCACATATAATATGCTTAGATACAACGGCTTAGCAGACAGTAACACACATGCTAGGCCCAATTAGAAGGTTAATTGTGAAAACATTTCTTATGGTGTTTCTCGATAAAGGTCACTTGAACTGGTATCATTTAAACAGTTAACCGATGAATGGAGCTTTTTATGTGGAATTTACCCTGCGGCCTAATGTACCATATAATGTATTAAAACATTTTTTTTTAAAAAACCTACATTTTGTGGGGTGAATTGAAAAAAAACCTGTAATTCCGACATTTGTGTTTTGATTCTACAGTGTTCATCGGGCGGCATGAATTGCATGATAACTTGATTCTGCGGGTCGTTACGATTATGGCGATATCAAATTTATATCGTTTTATTTTTTACAAAATAATTTGTTTTTGTGACGCTGCATTCGAAGATGAACTGCATAGTTTTTCAATGCAACAGCACTTCATAGGGCGGGAAGGGGTTAAAACCCACTCTCTGAAGCCCCCCTTCAAGATACATTTCAACTAATCTGGTCCCCATGGCAGAATCTGTCTTTCCATCTGGCACCTCCAGCAGACTCCTTTCAGTCTAGTTTGATTTCTTTTACCTCAGAGTTCCTCTTTTTCCCTTTTTTTAATTTCTTCTTTCCCTCTCCCCTTCTTCTCCTTCTCCCCCCACTTTTTTGAACTATTTCTAACAGGGGCTGTGCAGGATTAGAAAAATATGTCTGCTTTCTTCCAAATACAGCACCACACCTATCCACAGGTTGTATCTGGTATTGCAGGTTAGCTCCATTGAAGTGAATGGTAATGAGCTGTAGTACCACACACAACCTATGGACAGGTGTGGTGCTGGTGTTTGGAGAAAGCAGACAAGTTCTCTCATCCTGGACAACCCTTTGTCATGGATAGTTCTTGTGCGGAGATGCTCCCTGCATTATCCCTTTTCCTTTATGGCCGCTGATATGTTCTATTTAGCTTTATGGCCTCTGTGGTAAGTACACTGCCAGTCATTAAAGGGTTAACACTTCAGACCACTGTGGGTGACGTCACAATGTATGAGTTGTGCAGAGGTAATAAACTCCTGCAGTAATGATGATGAAGGTGCTGATGTCATAAATACAAATGTTTATGACATAAAGAAGATTCCATATTAGAAGGTTTTACTGCCACGTTCAGCGCCATATTGGATGGGACTGAGGACCTTGAGCTTGACTTCCCCACCAATACCGACCTGATGTCATTTGGAGGTTCTAGCAGGGAAACCCTTCACCCCAGACCACTTCTTCATCACAGTGATGCCATCCTCTTCATACGGGTTGTCTGTAATAGAGGGGGTTTCCAGCAGGAGATCCCCCTCTATTAGCCGGAGCGGAGACAGGTGCTACATGGAGGCATCTGGAGGACCCGTCTCATCCGTGGATCGCCCATTCATTTTAATGGGTGCCCAGCTAGAGAGACATCCGCCTAGCCAACCAGATCAGCCGATTTATGTGTTTTATGTCGTTCGTTCATTGTAATGTCTTTCCTTGAAAATCGGAGAAAACGTACAAATTCTGTTACAAATGATATTTTGGCGCCTTCTAAGCCCAGAGGAAGGGCAATCCTCCAGCCATGGTTTCCCTAGAGGTTTCCCCCACAGGGGGTTTTTCCTTTCCTGCGTGCTGGAGGGTGACTCTTCGTGAGTCGGAGGTTTGCCATTTTGGGTTTGGTCATATAATATAATAAAAGTTTTGACCATTTAACACCCAATTATAATGTTTTGTGTCTTTATTTTGCATTCTTTGGTTTGGTGATTGGGATTCTGGGTCTATCACATATCACAAAATCATAAGGCCGGACATCTACTTCCCACACTGACATAGAATGGAGAGAACAAGCGTTGCGGCACAATTAAGTGTACACATCCTTACATTAAGATATTGTATTACGGTCTGTAGCCTTTGGGGGGAATATATTAACCTTTCTACAACAGTTTACTAGCATAGAAAATTCACAAAATGCGCAAATGTCGACATTTTTGGGGGCAAAAAATGAGCGGGGCATAGCAGAAATGGCCAACAATTTTACTATAATTTACGCCAGTAACTGATGTCAATTATAGCAGAAATCTATATGTTTAATACGGCCCTGATTTATCTCTGGGGGGCGTAACAAGGCAAAGGTCCGTGCCAGACCCATACCTCCCCCCCAATCAGACTGTATGCCCCCCCAATCAGACAATAAAATACATTTTAAAAATGTACTTTAAATGTACAGCAGGCCGCAGCACGTAGAAAGTACTGATGACAGGCCGCACTGCAACTAAAAGATGCAACACATTTATTAAGAGTCATTCGCCTGTTAATAAATGTGTTGCATCTTACTCCAGCAAACTGTTTAATAGGACTGGTGTATGAAACGCCAGTATTAAAGGGAATGCGTTGCTAGAAATTATGACAAATAGCTGCCCCCATACAGTTGAATGCCCCCTTAGCTACCTCTAGTACCAGTGCACACATAAAAAGCGCCAGTGCCCATATAGATAGAGTCACACACAGTGCCCATGTAGATGGTGCCACCCCCCCCCCCAGGGATTCCACTCCAGGAGGAGCCCCTGCCGTCACTGTCCATATATGGACAGGGACGTAAGGCATTCCCTATAGGAGCAGAATCCCTGTCCAGAGCGTCGGCCACGCTGTGGCCAGGGATTGCACTCCAGGAGGAGCCCTTGATGTAACTGTACATATATGGACAGTGACATCAGGGGTTCCGCCTAGGAGCGGAATCCCCGGCCAGACCATCGGCAATGCAAAGGCAGTGGATTCCGCTCCAGGAGTAGTCCCCGACGTGAATGTACATATATGGATAGTGAGATAAGGGGCTCCGCACTTAAAGTAGCGCTGTGCCCGGGAATTCCTCGCCGAGTGGTACTAATACAGAAGCAGGGAGCTGACGATCCCTTACATTAGCATCGGATTCAACTGTATCTGCATCCTGAGGACGCAGATACAGTTGACACAAAGACATACCACCGGCCGCTTGGGACAGCGTAACACCGCCCGGAATCCTGGACTGTCCCGCTGTATCCGGGACGGTTAGGAGGTATGCAGTAATTAGGACCATGCACATGCGCAGATTCCACAGTAAATGCTTGTTCATGAGCCTGCAAAAGAGGAGCTGCTCAGTTTGCCATTAGGGTGATGACTGACGGATAAGGCCTCGTTCACATCTGCACTATTGTCTCTGGTAAAATCACGGCCCCCCGCCTGACGGAAAGCCAATGGAATCCACTAAAGTCAATGGGTTCTGTCGGCAGGTGGCGGTGTCCGTTGTGCGACTGAACCGTTGCTTCCGTTATTCCTTTGTTCTGCACCACTGACGGAGCAGAACAACGAAACACACCAACGCAGGTGTGAACAGGGCCTTAGAGAGATAACTGAATACAGCAGCTGGCCATAAACTGAAATACTCTGCAGGTACAGAAGACAAATGGTAGACCAATTAGAAATGTGATTTATATTGTACAATACATACAAGGCAATTTAAAAAAAACAGTGCAAAGGTGTACATAGCCTTTAAGCAATCAGGAGGCATATTTTCAGATTCTGCTGGACTTCTCCCATATACCGGCGTTTCAGGCATCCTATTGGTCCACGGTATCCTCAATGCCCACCCCATTTACTTCTTGTTTAGCCACAATGCCCGCACGCCACAGCAAGCTGACAGTGCCCGCCCTAATGGTATATACAGGGGTGATGGAGATTTTATACCGAGATAATGGTGGGCTGGTACATACACGGATAATGGTGGTTATATATGGGGATGATGGCTGGTATATACAGGGATGATGGGAGTCCCTTATATAACCCCCATATTCCCTGTATATTACCCCCAAAAGGAGAGATCAGCAGCACATCGCAGTCCAAAACTCATGGAGAACTATTTAATGTTTCACCCATCCCAACCATCGCTGGATGTGGGTATACTAGGACACATGACTAATATGATAATATTTTAATATAGAATTGTACACCCTAGTATAATAGCTGAGATCTGGTGACTGCGCTGGCCACTCCATTACAGATAGAATACCAGCTGCCGGCTTCTTCCCTAAATAGTTCTTGCATAATTTGGAGGTGTGCTTTGGGTCATTGTCCTGTTGTAGGATGAAATTGGCTCCAATCAAGCGCTGTCCACAGGGTATGGCATGGCGTTGCAAAATGGAGTGATAGCCTTCCTTATTCAAAATCCCTTTTACCTTGTACAAATCTCCCACTTTACCAGCACCAAAGCAACCCCAGACCATCACATTACCTCCACCATGCTTGACAGATGACGTCAGGCACTCTTCCAGCATCTTTTCAGTTGTTCTGCGTCTCACAAATGTTCTTCTGTGTGATCCAAACACCTCAAACTTCGATTCGTCTGTCCATAACACTTTTTTCCAATCTTCCTCTGTCCAATGTCTGTGTGCTTTTGCCCATATTAATCTTTTCCTTTTATTAGCCAGTCTCAGATATGGCTTTTTCTTTGCCACTCTGCCCTGAAGGCCAGCATCCCGGAGTCGCCTCTTCACTGTAGACGTTGACACTGGCGTTTTGCAGGTACTATTTAATGAAGCTGCCAGTTGAGGACCTGTGAGGCGTCTATTTCTCAAACTAGAGACTCTAATGTACTTGTCTTGTTGCTCAGTTGTGCAGCGGGGCCTCCCACTTCTCTTTCTACTCTGATTAGAGCCTGTTTGTGCTGTCCTCTGAAGGGAGTAGTACACACCGTTGTGGGAAATCTTCAGTTTCTTGGCAATTTCTCGCATGGAATAGCCTTCATTTCTAAGAACAAGAATAGACTGTCGAGTTTCACATGAAAACTCTCTTTTTCTAGCCATTTTGAGAGTTTAATCGAACCCACAAATGTAACGCTCCAGATTCTCAACTAGCTCAAAGGAAGGTCAGTTTTATGGCTCCTCTAAACAGCAAAACTGTTTACAGCGGTGCTAACATAATTGCACAAGTGTTTTCTAATCATCCATTAGCCTTCTAACACAATTAGCAAACACAATGTACCATTAGAACACTGGAGTGATGGTTGCTGGAAATGGGCCTCTATACACCTATGTAGATATTGCATTAAAAACCAGACGTTTACAGCTAGAATAGTCATTTACCACATTAACCCCTTAGTGACCAGCCCATTTTAGGCCCTAATGACCAAGCTATTTTGTTCGTTTTTCTATAGTCGCATTCAAAGAGCTAAACTTTTTTATTTTTTTCGTCTACATAGCTGTATGAGGACTTGTTTTTTGCGAGATTAGTTGTGCTTTTTAATAGCACCATTTTTGGGTACATATAATTTTTATATTAACTTTTATTAACCTTTTTGGGGGGGATTATAAAAAAAACCTGAAATTCCGCCATTGTTCTATGCGTTTTTAAATTGACGCCGTTCACTATGCGACGTAAATAACATGTTACCTTTATTCTATGGGTCGGTACGATTACGGCGATACCACATATGTAGAGGTTTTTTTTATTTTTTACGACTTTTGCACAATAAAAACACTTTTGAACTAAAATTATTTGTTTCTGCATCGTCGCTTTCCAAGAGCCATAACTTTTTTATTTTTCCATCAATGTAGTGATTTTTTGGGCTTGTTTTCTGCGGGACAAGACGTCGTTTTGATTGGTACTGTTTTGGGGTGCATGGGACTTATTGATTCATTTTTATTATGACTTTTTTGTGGGGCAATGGAAAAAAATTGCAATTTCGCCATGTTTTTTTGCGTTTTTTTTTTACGGTGTTCACTTTGCAGTTTAAATTACATATTAACTTTATCAATGGAGTCATTACGGTCGCGGCGATACCACATATGTGTACTTTTGTTTTGTTTTTTACACTTTTACTAAATAAAACCACTTTTTATGGAAAAAAATGGTTTTATTTATTTTTTTACTGTACTTTTTATTAATAATCTTTATTTCACTTTGATGACTTATTTTATTAGTCCCACTAGGGGACTTTACTGTGCGATATTCCGATCGCTGCTATAATGCTCTGGTATACTTCGTATACCAGAGCATTATTGCCTGTCAGTGTAAATCTGACAGGCAATCTGTTAGGACGTGCCTCCGGCGCGTCCTAACAGGCATATGTCCAGGGCAGACCTGGGGGCTTTTATCAGGCCCCCGGCTGCCATGACATCCCATCGGAGACCCGCGATTGCATTCGCGGGCCGCCGATGGGTGACAGAGGGAGCTCACTCCCTCTGTAAACAAAGTTAAATGCCGCGGTCGCTATTGACGGCGGCATTTAACGGGTTAAACGGCCGCGATCGAAGTAAACTTCGATCGCGGGCGTTGGAGCAGGAGCTCAGCTGTCATCAGACAGCTGATCCCCGGCTCCTGCCTGCTCGGGAGACCCGTGCAGGACTTAGACTAGGCTGACGTGAAATAGCCTAAGGCCCCTTAGTGACCGACGTAAAAAGGCGTATTAGTGGTCACTAAGGGGTTAATGTATAGAGTGTATTTCTGATTAATTTAATGTTATCTTCATTGAAAAAAAACTACTTTTCTTTCAAAAATAAGGAAATTTCTAAGTCACCCTAAACTTTTGAACGGTAGTGTATATGGTCTGCAGAATGCCTGTGTAGGACTGATATCTGTCACTATATGGTGGGAATATTGGTCTTTGTTTTACTACACACGTTTTTAGTACACAATTAAGAGTGTTCACATTATTTCTATATAGTGGAAGTGTAGACCCCAAGAATTATTTCCTTTGGTGGGTCCAAGGTACCTCAGTCAGACACTGAGTGTACACATCCTTGCATTAAAATATTGTATTACTGTCTGTAGCCTTAGAGGAGAATTTATTAACCTTGCTAAGCCGCTTATCTGTGTCACGGACACAGGGTTTGTGGACCCACTAGGCCGCTCCGCCGTAGCGGGGAGGCAGCTGACCAGGTCACAGTCAAAGCAGAAGTAAATGGCAGACAGTAATGCTTGGGTACCTGAAATAGTCCGGGCGGTGGCTTTGGCTTCAGCACGGATGGAGGCAGGTGCAGCAAGTGGCGCCAGACGTGGCGTGCAGTATCCGATGAAGCGGTAGACACTTGACGTGGCAGATGACGCTTGACGTGGCAGATGGCACTTGGCGTGGCAGATGACACTTGACGTGGCAGATGGCACTTGACGTGGCAGATCGCACTTGACGTGGCAGATGACACTTGAACGGGGGTAGGCACAGGAACAATACGGAATACAGGAACGGTAACAGGGTACGGGTAACAGCTGGAACGGGAGACACTAAGGGACCATTTGCGAGACAGACTGGGAAAGACTAACAACGCTCAGGCAAGGATTAGAAGGCCAGGGGCCTTCTTATAGACCAGGAAATCGTGGCAGTAGATGGTGATGACGATTTCCTAATTGTGCGCGCTGGCCCTTTAAGGCCGGGCGCGAGCGTGCGTGCGCACCCCACGGGACCCAGCCGAACGGAGCGGAAGTAAGCGCTGGCATCTCCTAGGAGGGAGACGGAGGCCAGCGCTCACAGATCCATGGCTGTGGGCGTCGGGAGGTGAGTAAACCCGACGGCCCGCGGCCATGGGCGCTACAATCTGGAATAGAAAAGTCCTAAATGTCGCAATTTGCGGGAAAGTTTTTGGTCAGTTTACGCTGCCTTTGGCACTTTTTTGAAAAATGTGTGGTGCTTTGCTTCTGTATGCTCTGGGACGCCTCTAGTTTCTTCTGAACCTGGGCCCAGACTGTGGACAGTTCCCGATGAACGAGATCTACCTCGGGATTGTTGGAACCACCAGGTGAATCAGAGGAGAACCGTGGATTAAAGCCAAAATTACAGAAAAATGTGGAGACCCCTGATGAGTTACTGACCCGGTTATTAAGGGAAAATTTGGCGAGGGAAATGAAGGAGACCCAATCATATTGACAGTCAGAGATAAAACACCTTAAATATTGTTCTAGAAACTTATTAGTCCTCCAGAACGGACCCCTAAATAAATATAGACCAAAGACTAGACCCCTAAATAAATACAGACACCAGACCAGACCCCTAAATAAATACAGACCCAAGACTAGACCCCTAAATAAATACAGACCCAAGACTAGACCCCTAAATAAATACAGACCCAAGACTAGACCCCTAAATAAATACAGACCCCAGACCGGACCTCTAAATAAATACAGACCCCAGACCAGTTCCCTAAATAAATACAGACCACAGACCAGACCCCTAAATAAATACAGACCCCAGACTGGACCCCTAAATAAATGCAGACCTCAGACCGGACCCCTAAATAAATACAGACCCCAGACTAGACCCCTAAATCAATAGAGACCCCAGACCAGACCCCTAAATAAATAACAGACCCCAGACTAGACCCCTAAATCAATGGAGAACCCAGACCAGACCCCTAAATAAATACAGACCCCAGCTTATACCCCTAAATAAATGCAGACCTCAGACCGGACCCCTAAATAAATACAGACCCCAGACTAGACCCCTAAATAAATACAGACCCCAGACTAGACCCATAAATGAATAACAGACCCCAGACTAGAACCCTAAATAAATGGAGACCTCAGACCGGACCCCTAAATAAATACAGACCCCAGACTAGACCCCTAAATCAATGGAGACCCCAGACCAGACGCCTAAATAAATAACAGACCCCAGACTAGAACCCTAAATCAATAGAGACCACAGACCAGTCCCCTAAATAAATACAGACCCAGACCCCTAAATAAATGCAGACCCCAGACCGGACCAATAAATAAATACAGACGCAAGACCGGACCCCTAAATAAATACAGACGCAAGACCGGACCCCTAAATAAATACAGAGCCCCAGACTAGACATCTTTAGTAAATACAGACCCCTAAATAAATACAGACCCTAGACTAGACCCCTAAATTAATACAAACCCCAGACCAGACCCCTAAATAACTACAGACCCCAGACCAGACCCTTAAATCAATGCAGACCCCTAAAACAATGCAGACCACAGACCAGACCACTAAATAATTACAGACCCCAGACCAGACCCCTAAATGAATTCAGACTACAGACCGGACCCCTAATAAAATACAGACCACAGAGTGGACCCCTGAATAAATACAGACCCAGACTAGACCCCTAAATAAATGCAGACCACAGACCAGACCACTAAATAATTACAGACGCCACACCAGACCCCTAAATGAATTCAGACTACAGACCAGACCCCTAAATCATACAGACCCCAGACTGGACCCCTAAATAAATACAGACCTTAGACTAGACCCGTAAATAAATGAAGACCCCAGACCGGACCCCTAAATAAATACAGACCCCAGACTAGGCCCCTTAATAAATTCAGACCCCAGACCAGACCCCTAAATAAATACAGACCCCAGAGCAGACCCCTAAATCAATGCAGACCACAGACCAGACCCCTAAATAAATACAGACCCCAGACTAGACCCCTAAATATTTACAGACCCCAGACCAGACACCTAAATAAATTCAGACCCCAGACCAGACCCCTAAATAAATACAGACCCCAGACTGGACCCCTAAATAAATACAGACCCCAGACTAGACCCCTAAATAAATACAGACTCCAAACCAGACCCCTAAATAAATAGACCCCAGAGCAGAGCCCTAAATCAATGGAGACCACAGACCAGACCCCTAAATCAAATACAGACCCTAGACTAGACCCCTAAATCAAATACAGACCCCAGACCAGACCCCTAAATAGATACAGACCCAAAACTAGACCCCTAAATATTTACACACCCCAGACAGAACACCTAAATAAATTCAGACCCCAGACTAGACCCCTAAATAAATACAGACCCCAGACTAGTCCCCTAAATGAATACAGACTCCAAACCAGACCCCTAAATAAGTACAGACCCCAGAGCAGACCCCTAAATAAATACAGACCCCAAACCAGACCCCTAAATCAATGAAGACCACAGACCAGTCCCCTAAATAAATACAGACCCCAGACCAGACCCCTAAATAAATACAGACCCAAGACTAGACCCCTAAATAAATACAGACCCCAGACTAGGCCCCTAAATAAATTCAGACCCCAGACCGGACCCCTAAATGAATACAGACTCCAAACCAGACCCCTAAATAAATACAGACCCCCAGAGCAGCCCCCTAAATCAATGCAGACCACAGACCAGATCCCTAAATAAATACAGACGCAAGACTAGACCCCTAAATGAATACAGACCCCAAACAGACCCCTAAATAAATAGACCCCAGAGCAGACCCCTAAATCAATGCAGACCACAGACCAGACCCCTAAATAAATACTGACCCCAGACCCGACCCCTAAATAAATACAGACACCACACCAGACACCTAAATAAATGCAGACCCCAGACCAGACCCCTAAATAAATACAGACCCCAGACTAGACCCCTAAATAAATACAGACCCCAGACCAGACACCTAAATCAATGCAGACCACAGACCAGACCCCAAAATAAATACAGACCCCAGACCAGACCCTTAAATAAATACAGACCCCAGACCATACCCTTAAATAAACACAGACCCCAGACTAGGCCCCTAAATCAATGCAGACCACAGACCAGACCCCTAAATAATTACAGACCCAAAACTAGACCCCTAAATATTTACACACCCCAGACAGAACACCTAAATAAATGCAGACCCCAGACCAGACCCCTAAATAAATTCAGACCCCAGACTAGACCCCTAAATAAATACAGACCCCAGACTAGACCCCTAAATAAATTCAGACCCCGGACTAGACCACTAAATAAATACAGACCCCAGACTAGACCCCTAAATGAATACAGACTCCAAACCAGACCCCTATATAAGTACAGACCCCAGAGCAGACCCCTAAATAAATACAGACACCAGACCCCTAAATCAATGAAGACCACAGACCAGTCCCCTAAATAAATACAGACCCCAGACTAGGCCCCTAAATCAATGCAGACACCGGACCAGACCCCTAAATAAATTCAGACCCCAGACCGGACCCCTAAATGAATACAGACCCCAAACCAGACCCCTAATAAATAGACCCCAGAGCAGACCCCTAAATCAATGCAGACCACAGACCAGACCCCTAAATAAATACTGACCCCAGACCCGACCCCTAAATAAATACAGACACCAGACACCTAAATAAATACAGACCCCAGACTAGACCCCTAAATAAATGCAGACCCCAGACTAGACACCTAAATCAATGCAGACCACAGACCAAACCCCAAAATAAATACAGACCCCAGACCAGACCCCTAAATAAATACAGACCCCAGACCAGACACCTAAATATATGCAGACCACAGACCAAACCCCAAAATAAATACAGACCCCAGACCAGACCCTTAAATAAATACAGACCCCAGACCATACCCTTAAATAAATACAGACCCCAGACTAGGCCCCTAAATCAATGCAGACCACAGACCAGACCCCTAAATATTTACCGACCCCAGACCAGACACCTAAATAAATTCAGACACCGGACCCCTAAATAAATACAGACCCCAGACTGGACCCCTAAATAAATACAGACCCCAGACTAGACCCCTAAATGAATACAGACTCCAAACCAGACCCCTAAGTAAATACAGACCCCAGAGCAGAGCCCTAAATCAATGCAGACCACAGACCAGACCCCTAAATAAATACAGACCCAAGACTAGACCCCTAAATGAATACAGACCCCAGACTAGACCCCTAAATAAATACAGACCCCAGACCAGACCCCTAAATAAATACAGACCCCTATATAAATACAGACCCCAGACCAGACCCCTAAATAATTACAGACCCCGGCCCAGACACCTAAATGAACTCAGACCCCAGACTAGACCCCTAAATAAATGCAGACCCCAGACCGGACCCCTAAATAAGTACAGACACCAGACTAGACCCCTTAATAAATAAAGACCCCAGACCAGACCCCAAAATTAATGCAAACCCCAGACCGGACCCCTAAATAAACACAGACCCCAGACTAGACCCCTAAATAAAGGCAGACCCCAGACTAGATCCCTAAATAAATACAAACTTCAGACCAGACCCCTAAATAAATGCAGACCCTAGACTAGACCCATAAATAAATACAGACCCAAGACTAGACCCCTAAATAAATATAGACCCCCGACCAGACCCCTAAATCAATGCAGACCCAAAACCAGACCCCTAAATAAATACAGACCACAGAGCAGACCCCTAAATCAAAGCAGACCCCAGACCAGACCCCTAAATAAATACTGACCCTAGACCAGATCCCTAAATAAATACAGACCCCAGACCAGACCCCTAAATCAATGCAGACCACAGACCAGACACCAAAATAATTACAGACCCCAAACCAGACCCCTAAATAAATACAGACCACAGAGCAAACCCCTAGATCAATGCAGACCACAGACCAGACCCCTAAATAAATGCAGACCCCAGACCAGACCCCTAAATAAATACAGACCACAGACCAGTACCCTAAATAAATACAGACCCCAGACCAGACCCCTAAATAAATACAGACCCCAGACCAGACCCCTAAATAAATACAGACCCCAGACCAGACCCCTAAATAAATGCAGACTCCAGACCAGTCCCCTAAATGAATAAAGACCCGAGACCTGACCCCTAAATAAATACAGACCCCAGACCAGACCCCTAAATCAATGCAGACCACAGACCAGACCCCAAAATAATTACAGACCCCAGACCAGATGCCTAAATAAATTCAGACCCGAGACCGGACCCCTAAATAAATACAGACCCCAGACTGGACCCCTAAATAAATACAGATCCAAGACTAGACCCCTAAATAAATACAGACCCCTAAATAAATACAGACCCTAGACTAGACCCCTAAATGAATACAGACCCCAGACCAGACCCCTAAATCAATGCAGACCACAGACCGGACCCCTAAATAAATACAGAACCCAAACCAGACTCCTAAATAAATACAGACCCAAGACTAGACCCCTAAATGAATACAGACCCCAGACCAGACCCCTAAATAAATACAGAACCCAGACCAGACCCCTAAATCAATGCAGACCACAGACCAGGCACCAAAATAATTACAGACCCCAAACCAGACCCCTAAATAAATGCAGACCCCAGACTGGACCCCTAAATAAATACAGACCCCAGACTAGACCCCTAAATAAATGCAGACCCCTGACCGGACCCCTAATAAAATTCAGACCCCAGACTAGACCCCTAAATAAATAGACCCCAGACTAGACCCCCAAATTAATGCAGACCCCAGACCGGACCCCTAAATAAATACAGACCCCAGACTAGACCCCTAAATCAATGCAGACCACAGACCAGACACCTAAATATTTACAGACCCCAGACCAGACCCCTAAATAAATTCAGACCCCAGACCGGACCCCTAAATAAATATAGACCCCAGACTGAACCCCTAAATAAATACAGACCCCAGACTAGACCCCTAATTTAATACAGACCCCTAAATAAATACAGACCCCAGAGCAGACCCCTAAATTAATGCAGACCACAGACCAGACCCCTAAATAAATACAGAACCAAGACTAGACCCCTAAATAAATACAGACCCCAGACCAGACGCCTAAATAAATGCAGACCCCAGACCGAACCCCTAAATAAATAGACACCAGACCAGACCCCTAAATAAATACAGACCCCAGACCAGACCCCTAAATAAATACAGACCCAAGACTAGACCCCTAAATAAATACAGACACCAAACCAGACCCCTAAATAAATACAGACCCCAGAGCAGACTCCTAAATTAATGCAGACCCCAGACCAGACCCCTAAATAAATACAGACCCAAGACTAGACCCCTAAATAAATACAGACCACAGAGCAGACCCCTAAATAAATACAGACCCCAGACCAGACCCCTAAATAAATACAGACCCCAGACCAGACCCCTAAATAAATACAGACCCAAGACTAGACCACTAAATTAATACAGACCCCAAACCAGACCCCTAAATAAATACAGACCCCAGACCAGACCCCTAAATAAATACAGACCCCAGACCAGACCCCTAAATAAATACAGACCCCAAACCAGACCCCTAAATAAATACAGACCCCTGAATATAAACCCAGATTCTATATTGTGGATGAAAAGGGTTTTGCCAATAACCTGAGCAAATAACCGTTGTTTATCTCTACTGTAGGAGTGGCATGTATTGCTACTGTGTTCTGCAGACCCCTGAGCAGGCCATAAGAAACCCTGGTTGGGAAACACTGCTCTGGACACTAGACTGGCACTCATGATGCCCACATCAGACATGGCAGAGCAGGTTACTGCCAGGCAGGTGCCACCTGAGGATTCCATGACCTCTGACATCATGTGGACCTGCACACGACCAACTGCTGTTTACTTTCAACTGTCGACGGCAGCGATCGGACTGAAGTCTACAGGTAGGAAGATATTGGTGAAAATGGCGTCCAATGGACATGGAGAAGACGGCGAGAAGAGAGAAGAGGAGAAGAGGAAGAGGGAGGAGGACAGCGTCACCGGATTCAAGAAGAAGAGGAGAGGAGCCAAGGACAGAGGATTGGAGGATGAGGAGCCAAGACCTGGGAGCAGCCAAGACCCTGGAACATCCAGCCCCTATGCCAGGCTTACCATCAGCCGCTTCACCATCCACCAGGTCCTGGGTAGGGGCAGCTTTGGCAAAGTGAGTAGAATATCTAAATATTTCATTTTATAGGGTGGTAAACCTAAAGTTGACCTTTTATCTCCATCAATTGTTCTCGGTTGTCACCATGTTATGCTGGATGGATGATGGGTGTAGTGTTCTCCTATGGGATGCCTAATAGGACATCCAGAAGTATTCCTGCCCCCATAACCACTACTTTAGTTTTTCATTTTAGTATTTTTCTGTCGACATGAGAGATTTTGATTTTTGGGGGCACGAGTTGTAGTTTTTAATGGCTCCATTCAATGTACCATATCATTTACTGGGAACATTGTAAAAGGCTGTTTCTTTAGGTGAAATAGCAAAAAAAAACAAAACAGCAATTCCTCCATTGGTTTAATTATTTGGCTTTTATGGTGTTAACTAAGTGGTAAAAATGACACGTTACCTTTATTCTGCGGGTCAGCACAATAACGGGGATACCAAAATTATATTGTTTTATTTTTTATACTTTTTATCCAATAAAAACAATTTGTAAAAACATTTATTTGTTGTGTCTCCATATTCTGAAACCCAGAATTGTTTTTATTTTTCTGTTGATGGGGCGGTGTGAGGACTTGTTTTTTGTGGGGCGAGCTGTACTGTTTATTGGTACTATTTTGGGTCACATAAAACTTTTAATCACTTTTTAACTTTTTATTCCATTTTTCGAGGAGCTAAACAAAACGAAATAGAAAAAAGTTTATTTATTTATTTTGACTGCAATATTTATGTATTGCTTGAATTGTTCCTTTAGCCTCCTCCTATTAAGCTTAGTAGGAGGACCAAGTTGGCAGACCTTGGGGTCTTCATTAGGCCCCCTGGCTGCCATGACAACTATCTACACACTGTGATCGCGTTGCGGGTAGGGGTGATGGGGTGACAGCGGGAGCTTACCTCTATTTAACTGTTTAGATGCCACGGTCGCTATTATAGCGTATGATCCTGCTCCATACTACCCCCACCAACTAAGATAATTATGTCAAATGTGGGTAAGGCGTGAAGACCTCTCCATACAGGACCCAACAGCAGACACTGCATTATGCTGGGAGCTCAGCTTTGTTCTGCTGTAGAGTCCTGGGCACTACCCGACTGACCCACCTCTCTGTCCACCTCTGTTCCTTCTTCTTCTCATGAGGAATCTCCATTTGTCTTCCTCAGGTGGTCCTGGCATCAGTCCCCGGCCGAAACACCTACATGGCCGTAAAAATGATCACCAAACGGGACAATACGGACGAAATTATGAGAGAGCGGCGGATACTCCTAGCGGCCAGACACTGCCCGTTCCTATGCCACCTCTATGCCGCACATCAATCTGAGGAGCGGACATTTTTTATCACGGAGTATCTGTCCGGTGGCAGCCTGGAGGCTTTGATCAGGATGTGCTGCTGCTTGAACATCGGCAACGTAAGGCGAGTAAATAATCAGAAGACTGAGGGGGGTGGAAAGAAGAAAAGGTGAGGGGGGAGGTCAGATGAAGGATAATACAGAGAATGCAGAATACAGGCTGCCATAATCAGCGCCTCCTCTCTGCTAGAGACCGCACACACTCCATCATAACATGATATTAGGGAATTGATAGAGGAAGATTTCATGACATTGAGACTCCGCTCTGTTCTCCCCATCAGATTCTACACAGCAGAGATGATATGTGGCCTCCAGTTCCTCCATGGACACAACATCGTCCACCGGTAAGCAGAACTTCCCCCTTCTTTCATTCTCCTTTACATGCTGGAAACAGTGCACCCAGCTTTCCTACACTCCTGAATGGCTATTCTGCTTGGTGGTGCAATGACCCATCCCCCGTCTCCTGGATCACTGGGCGGATTTGTCATTCTCTCGTCTTATTTCTTTGCAGAGATCTAAAGCCGGAGAATATAATGTTGGATGCAGATGGCCACGTCCGTATCATCGACCTGGGATTGGCCCAAGATGGCGTCACCGCCTCCAATAAGATCCGTGGAGTGTCGGGAACGTTGCATTACATGGCCCCCGAGGTGCTTCTTAGAAAAAAATACGGCACCGCAGTTGACTGGTGGAGCCTGGGGATTGTGGTGTCCAGGATGGCAGCAGGACGCTCCCCATTTTACAACGGCCCCGTCAGGCAAATGGCTATCAAAGCCATCACCACCGCGAAGCCTAAATTTCCAATTTGGCTTAATCCTGACGTGAAACATCTGACCAAGAGACTGGTCCGTAAAAATTCTAAGAGGCGCCTCGGTGTGTGCGGGAACATCAGAGAGCATCCATTCTTCTCCACCATCGGCTGGGAGGAACTGCAGGAGAGGAGGGCACAGCCACCATTTACACCATTTGTGCCCGTTCTGGAGAACCAACATCTGAAGTGGCCAGAGAATAACAAAGCCCTTCACCCCTTGGCCGGGTTCAGCTTCATGTCACCAAGCTGGACCCAATAAGATCTCAGGACAAGGGCCCAGAACTTCATGCCTCCTGACCCGCGCCTCAAGTCTCTGCTGCTGTATGTCACCTCGGCTGCCCAGACCATCATCTCTCTCCTTACCATCTTCATGCCACACCTCTGCCATCTTGCTGCTGCACCAGAGCCTTGACTTGCCATCCTCCAATCCCGGGCAGGCATCTGACATCACTCCAGCCTGAAGATCCTCTACACCCCCCAGGAGCGGCCTGTGCTTAGTTTCCATCTGGGGAGATCAGGAATAATAGCCGCATGTTGTAGTCCTGGGGCCGGAGCGGCCATTATACCTGATCTCACCTCAGCACAGGCCAGGTAAGTAATGCACCCACATCACTCACATCACCCACATCACCCCACTATATAATAAGTATAGACACCGCACTACATGATAAGTATAGACACCCGCATATAGACACATAGTACATTTAGATTAGACTTCAGCCTTTGATCCTGGGATTATTCTGATCGCCATATTTGGGGTCAGGAAGGAATTTTCCCCCCTTAATATGAGGACAATTGGCTCATTCCTCACAGGGGGTTTTCGCCTTCCTCTGGATCAACACGGCCTTAAATAGGTTTAGGATGATAGAGTAATAAGTAGTAACACACATAAGTAACATAATATAAATATAGAAAATAATTAAAAATAATTCTTAATTTATTACAATTTATAGTTTACACATAAATAAATACAGCAGTTCATTAAAAATAATAATAAATAAAAATGAATAATTTTCCCCTAGTCTTTCCCCATATTACACATGTTACACTTCAGCCTCTGATCCTGGGATTTATGCCGATCGCCATATTTGGGGTCAGGAAGGAATTTTCCCCCCCTAATATGAGGACAATTGGCGCATTCCTCACAGGGGGTTTTCGCCTTCCTCTGGATCAACACGGCCTTTAGATAGGTTTAGTATAATAGATAAATAGATGACACATACATATACACAGTATATAATAATAGTAGTCTTAATACTTCTAGAATAATCTCCTAATAATAAAATATAACCTTCCCTTATCTGTAAATAAAACTTTCCTTTTACCCCCTACATCTTTGTGTTTGTCTTTATTCCCATTGGACTTCTGTGTAGTAAATGTTGTCCGAGCTCTGAGACCCCCACCAATCACTAGAACGAAGCAGCTGAAGGTCTCGTGTGAGCGCTCAGCCGCTTCCTGTCTGTTCGGCTTTTTCCGGAAAAATGTATCGGCTCATAGACTTTCTATTGAGTCCGTTCACCGATACATTTATTTCTGGAAAAAGCCGAACAAACACGAAGCGGCTGAGCGCTCACACGGGGGCTTCAGCTGCTTCATTCTAGTGATTGGTGGGGGTCTCAGTGCTCGGACCCCCACCAATCCAATCTTCTGACGTGTCACTATGTCACTATGACATGTCAGAAGTTTGTCAAACGTTTAGCTACACTTTAAAGGTATATGTCAGATTTAAAGCCCAAATGTGGTGTGAACAGAGCCTTACAGGGGTTGTCAGGTTTTTACAATACCGTTTTGCTAGAGGGGTCCAGTAATCTGTGGGGGAACTTGCTGCAAGAGTTTAATTTCCCTACAGCATCTCTAAAGGGGAAGTAAAGTATTACACAGTTCTATAATCACCGGGCTGGGCATGTAATACATGGATGTGATGGTCCTCCTGAGCAGGAGATGATGTTTGTTGCCCCTCTCCATTCTGGATAATTAATCAGGGTCCTGAACGGGGGAACCCACACTATTACCCCAAAATTCCCTAATAGGGCATTTGAAAATGGGTTTTCCAAACCAGAAAACAGCTTTAATGGTTATATAATGATAAGTGAGAGTTTGTTACAATGTATCAGTGCAGGAGAGAGCTGAAGTACAGGCTATTTAGATTGTGGAGGATTATCTAAACGGGATACACTGAATGGGGCACAGTGGGGGATGGAGGATCGGCTACAATGCTGCCCCCTACAGTCAGGGCCCTCACCTCATGGATGCTCCTGTTACCAGATCCTTCACACCAGAGATCAACATTCATGAAGAAGAAAAATCCCCTGCAGAGACGTCCACACCGAGAGATCCAATAGGACTGGTCTATACAAGGAGTCGTCATATCCGGGGGCATATTTACAGCCATGCCCCCATATAATAAATACTTTATTCCTGTATACATGAGAAGTTCTACAACTTTATAATATCATTTATGTTTCAATTACTCACCATTTTCAAGATCTGTTTGCTGTCAGTGAATGAGGACACTCTTGCTTACATTCAGATGCAGTGAACCTGTACATCGCTAGTCCTGCTCTCAGCTAAGAAACATAAAGTAGATTAGCGAAGTTGTAGAACTTTTCATTTATACAGCGATTAAGCTTTAGTTACATAAAATCGGAAAACACACAGGAAGAGGATTCATTATCGGTAGTACTACAGTGATCTGGTGCCCGCAGGTATCTAATGGTAAATACGGCCCTGGTGGGTACCTCACCTTTATGTGACAGGCCATAAAATGTCATATAGGAAAACACGTGAGAAAGAACTTACCATACGGGGATCATATATGTTATGTCGCTGGAAGAAACCTGCAGCACCGACACCAATGGAACATGAGGATGACGCCACTCAATGTGCCGTCCATCACCCCCATCGCCCCACGCGTTTCACTCCACTTGTGACTCTGCCAACTAACGTGAATACTGACAAAACATAAACTCTGACCGGCCTCATCACTAGTCCATATTGTCATACAGCCGCCTCTGATCCCTAATCCAGTGGTGGTGAACTAACCCTTATCCACTTACATGTGGTTTCCAGTAGTCAGTGGTACATATAGTATCCAAAGTCTGGTGGCCAGTGGTACATAAAGTATTCACAGTCTGGTGGTCAGTGGTACATATAGTATCCAGAGTCTAGTGATCAGTGGTACATAAAGTATCCAAAGTCTGGTGGCCAGTGGTAGATAAAGTATCCAGAGTCTGGTGGCCAGTGGTATATATAGTATCCAGAGTAGTGATCAGTGGTACATAAAGTATCCAAAGTCTGGTGGCCAGTGGTACATAAAGTATTCACAGTCTGGTGGCCAGTGGTATATATAGTATCCAGAGTCTGGTGGTCAGTGGTACATATAGTATCCACAGTCTGGTGGCCATTGGTATATATAGTATCCACAGTCTAGTAGTCAGTGGTACATATAGTATCCAGAGACTAGTGGTCAGTAGTACATTTAGTATCCAGAGTCTGGTGGTCAGTGGTACATATAGTATCCAGAGTCTAGTGGTCAGTGGTACATATAGTATCCAAAGTCTGGTGGCCAGTGGTACATAAAGTGTCCACAGTCTGGTGGCCAGTGGTATATATAGTATCCACAGTCTGGTGGTCAGTGGTACATATAATATCCGGAGTCTTGTGGTCAGTGGTATATATAGTATCCAGAGTCTAGTGGTCAGTGGTACATATAGTATCCAGAGTCTGGTGGTCAGTGGTATATATATATATATATATATATATATATATAATACCCAGAGTCTTGTGTTCAGGGGCACACGTGGTCATAAACGGCTGTTTGGACACACGGCAGGGTTCAGAAGGGAAAGCGCCATTTGGAGTTCAAATTTAGCTGGAATGGTTTGCGGAGGCCATGTCACATTTGCAAAGCCCCTGAGTGGCCAAAACAGTGGAAACCCCCCAAAAGTTACTCCATTTGGGAAACTACACCCCTCAAGGAATTTATCAAGGGGTATAGTGAGCATTTAAAAAAATATGTCAATTAAAAATCCATGGGCTTCTCTAAGGGATGGACCCTGGGAGGCGTGGTGCTTTAGCATACCCGTGGTGATGCCACTGTAGCTTATATGATCACGGCTAGTGGTTTAACCCCTTCCCGACATTTGCCGTATAGATACGTCATGGAAAGCCATGACTTCCCGCAAATTGCCGTATCCATACGCCAAATGAAGATGGGGTTACAGTGGAAAAAATAAAAGTTACAAAGTAAAGATGGCTGCTGTTCATAACAGCAGACCATCTTTACGCGAGGGCTAGGGGGGTGGCTCAACCGCCCCTAATCGGCGATCGATGCAATTGGCCGGTCAATTCAGATCGGCCAATTGCGGCCATTTGCGGCTTTCACCCATCACTGTGCCACAGGGCACAGTGATATGGTGGTGATTGGTGCTGCCTAGGACAGCACCAGTCCCTGCCATGTAGCGATGACGAGGTGGCAGGGATGCCATCCCCCCCGATCGCTACGATTGGTTGGTCTGCACCGATTGACCAATCGCAGCCATGGCGAGTGTTTGAAACACCCTCCACCAGCTCTGCCCACCTCATTCCGGTTAGGAACGGTGAGCAGAGCTGGTGTGTCCGTCTGTGAGCCATACTTACCGAATCTGAGGCCTTCTGTGCTGCCATCCTGCTGTGACGTCTTCATCTGACTGCTTCCTGCTGCAGAGTGAACCGTCGTCATCATCATCTGTGCTGCTGCTGATTTTTTTTTTTTAGCAGCACTTGTTTTTTTCCTTAACTTCTTATCCCTGTACCCTTCCCCCTCCCCCTCTTTCCCTTGTTACGTCCTGTGGCCGCTGAGTGCGGATCAGTGACCACCATCACTGACCGCCAATATTTGGCACACGACTTTTTTTTATTTTTTTTATTTTTGCACCTCCCTGTGTGCGTCCTGTGGCCACTGAGTGCTGATCAGTGACCGCCATCACTGATCAGCATCCGTGGTAATTTTTTTTGACGCTACGTTTTTTTCATCTTTTTCTACCCGCACCAATTTACTGTGTGCTTCCTGTGCCGCTGAGCGCTGATCAGTGACCGTCATCACTGATCGGATCAATTATAGGTGCAGGGTTTTTATTTTGTGGCCTTTTTTTTTACTGCACCTTTTTTTTGGGTGCGCCCTGGGGTCACTGAGTGCTGAGTATAATAATCAGCCTCAGTGGTCATTTGTTTACGCAGGGTAGCGTTAGGGCGTTAGAGTAGCGGACGTTTACTGGTGTCCGTTTTGTAAAATAAATATATAGCAGAAGTTATAGCTATATGTTATTTATACAGTTTGAGTAAGTCTACAGCTTCTCGTCAGCGTCTGTTTACTGACGGACATTCAGCTTTTTGTAACTGAAGTTCGGTCACTACATTTTTGATAGCGCAGCGACACAGTTGTAGCTCAAGTTTTTTCACAGTTCTATATTGAACGTGCAGTCAATTTCTTTCTCCTAAATTTTTCTTATAGTTCTTTTTGTTTTCCTATAAATGTCATATACACGTGTAAAAGCACAACATACACAACCACCTCTATAAAAATAAATGGAGTATTACACGTGTTGAAGCACTACATACCCCCCTAATAAAAATGTCCCAATCATCTCAATGGGTCTATTCAGCGGAAGAGGCATCCGCCATCCTGGTCCTGACACTGAATCAGCCAGCGCGGGAGAAGAGGAAATTGCCCCATTCCTATTGACCTCCTCATCATCATCATCCTCATCCAGTGATGAGGAACCCCCGCAAAGACGCCCCAGGACATCAGCTGAGGCAAACCCACAAATGAGTGCTACCCTGTGGAACCCACCCCTGATAATTATGAGCCTCACATTCCGGATTTCACAGGGAGCTCAGGAATTCGGTTAGAGACTGTAGGCCTCACAGAAATGGACTATTTCAAGCTCTTTTTCTCTGAGGATTTTGTTAATGTAATGGCAGCCCAGACAAATTTATACGCCCGGCAATTTTTAGCCCAAAACCCCACGTCATCATTTGCTAGGTGGACCCCCATAGAGGCAGCGGAGATTATTAAATTTTGGGGCCTTGTCCTACATATGGGCCTAGTAAAAAAGCCAGCGATTAGGCAATACTGGAGTGCGGACAGTTTATACAGCACCCCATTATACCGCATGGCAATGACCCGGGCACGTTTTGAAATAATTCTGACATTTTTGTATTATAAGGATAATGCACAGTGCCCGCCCCGTGATGACCCCACATACGACCGCCTATTCAAGATCAGGCCAATGATTGATTATTTCTGCACCAAATTTCAGGAAGTGTACACCCCCGAAAAGAACATAGCAATAGACAAGTCCTTTTTACATTTTAAGGGGAGACTAAATTTCCGCCAATACCTGCCAAGCAAGAGGGCGAGGTATGGAATTAAAATGTAGAAGCTGTGCGGGAGCAACTCAGGGTGCACCTACAGGTTTAGGGTTTATGAAGGGAAGGACGCCAGGATAGAACCCCCAGAATGCCCCCCTGTCCTGGGGGTTAGTGGGAAAATAGTGTGGGACTTGGTGCACCCACTGCTGGACCAGGGTTAGCCCCTTTACGTGGATAACTTCTATACCAGCATCCCACTATTTAACTGCCTCTCCACCAAAAGTCCTGCAGCATGCGGCACCGTGCGCAAAAACCAGAGAGGCCTCTCTAAAAATCTGATTGGGCAACCCCTAAGAAAAAGAGAAAGCAGGTCACTAAATAGCGAGAACATGTTGCTGGTCAAGTATAAGGACAAGAGGGACGTCCTTATGTTGACCACAATGCACGGTAGCGGCAGAACCCCTGTCCCTGTCCAAGGTACCACCACAATGACCCCCAAGCCAGACTGCATCCTCGGCTACAATAAGTACATGGGAGGGGGTGATCTCTCTGATCAAGTACTGAAGCCGTACAGTGCCATGCGGAAAACAAAGGTGTGGTATAAAAAGCTGTCCGTGCACATGGTACAGATGGCATTGTATAACGCTTACGTGCTGTACCAATGTGCAGGCCGCACAGGGACATTCCTTAATTTTCAAGAGGTGCTGATAAAGGCCCTTGTATTTGGGGACCAGGAAGGGGAGAGCCCCAGTACTTCTAGAAGCGATGGTCCACGTATTGTACCAGGGCAACACTTTCCTGAAGGAATCCCCTCCACTGGTAAAAAGGGAAGGAGCCAAAAAAGGTGCAAAGTGTGTTACAAAAGGGGGAGAAGACGAGACACAACTTATCATTGTGAAACCTGCCCCGACATATCTGGCCTGTGCATAAAGGAGTGCTTCAAAGTTTATCACACATCCATGGATTTTTAAATGACACATTTTTTTTTAAATGCTCACTATACCCCTAGATAAATTCCTTGAGGGGTGTAGTTTCCCAAATGGAGTCACTTTTGGGGGGTTTCAACTGTTTTGGCCACTCAGGGGCTTTGCAAATGTGACATGGCCTCTGCAAACGATTCCAGCTAAATTTGAACTCCAAATGGCGCTCTTTCCTTTCTGAGCCCTGCCGTGTGTTCAAACAGCCGTTTATGACCACACGTGGGGTATTGTTTTACTCGGGAGGAACTGCTCTACAAATGTTGGGGTGCTTTTTCTCCTTTAGTCTTGTGGGAATGAAAACAAATTAGCTAAACCTAAATTTTCTTTGCAAACATATAGATTTTCATTTTCACCACCTAATTCCAATAAGTTATGCAAAAAAACCTGTGGCGTCAAAATGCTCACTATACCCCTAGATCATTTCCTCATGGGGTGTAGTTTCCAAAATGGGGTCACTTGTGGGGGTTTCCACTGCTTTTTCTCCTCAGGGGCTTTGCAAATCCGACATGGCCTCCGCAAACCATTCCTGCTAAATTTGAGCTCCAAAAGCCAAATGGCGCTCTTTCCCTTCTAAGCCCTGCCGTGTGTCCAAACAGCCGTTTATGACCACATGTGGGGTATTGTTTTAGGCCCCATGCACACGAGTGTATTTTTTTCCTCCCGTAATTACTGGCGTAAATACGGGTCCTTTGTCCACTGCAGCCTGTGATTGGCCTGTGATTGGCTGCAGCGGTCACATGGGATGAAACGTCATCCCGGGAGGCCGGAATGGAGGAAGAAGCAGGGAGTTCTGGGTAAGTTAACTTTTAATACTATTAACCCAAGCGGTAGTCACTGTCCCGGGTGCTGAAAGAGTTACTGCCGATCAGTTAATTTTTTCAACACCCTGGACAGTGACTATCCCCTGACGTCGCCTAGCAACGCTCCCGTAATTACGGGTGCACACACGTAGCCACCCGTAATTACGGGAGCCCCATAGTCTTCTATGGGCCTGCCGGTGTCGTAATTACGGCCTGAAATAGGACATGTTCCATATTTTTAAACGGCATGGACACCTTCCCGTAAACAAACGGGAAGGTACCCGTGGCCAATAGAAATCTATGGGCCCGTAATTACCGCCTGTAATTACGGGCGGTTTTACGTTCGTGTGCATGGGGCCTTACTCAGGAGAAGCTGCTCTACAAATGTTGGGGGTGCTTTTTCTCCTTTAGTCCTTGTGAGAATGAAAACAAATGAGCTAAACCTACATTTTCTTTGCAAACATGTAGATTTTAATTTTCACGGCCTAATTCCAATAATTTCTGCAAAAAATCTGTGGGTTCAAAATACTCACTATACCCCTAGATAATACATAGATAAAAAGAAATATATATATATTTAAGAAAAAAAAAAATTGTGTGTGTGTGTTTTCCCTCCCTGATAGCCTGCCAGGAGAGGGAGAAGTTAGGGGTGGGAGGGGTGGCGTCGGTGCCGCGAGTGGCGTGGGGGAGAGGTGCCGCAAGAGGGGTGGTCAGTCCCGCGAGGGGGGGTGACGGTCGAGTGGGGGGGATGGGGGTTCCATGGGAATGGAAAAGCCTGAGCGGAAGGGGGGCGCCAAAGAGCAGCCCCATCAAAACAGCTGATCCCTGTATGCTGGGTGGCTGTAGTAGCGATCATCTGTTTTGATACAGCTGCTCTGCGGCGCCCCCTCCTTCAGCCTGGCCTTGTAGGTTTGGCCCCCCTGTAAATAGTGCCATACAGCCCCCCCTGTAGACAGTGCTATGCAGCCCCCTCCTTTAGACAGTGCCATATAGCCCCCGGGGTAAGACGCCTCATGCAGATGCTCTCCTCTTCCTCCCCAGCAGCACAGTGCTCCGGGGTAAGATGTCTCATGCAGCTGCTCTCCTCTTCCTCCCCGGCCGCACAGTGCTCCGGGGTAAGACGCCTCATGCAGCTGCTCTCCTCTTCCTCCCCAGCAGCACAGTGCTCCGGGGTAAGACACCTCATGCAGCTGCTCTCCTCTTCCTCCCCAGCCGCACAGTGCTCCGGGGTAAGACGCTTCATGCAGCTGCTCTCCTCTTCCTCCCCAGCCGCACAGTGCTCCGGGGTAAGACGCCTCATGCAGCTGCTCTCCTCTTCCTCCCCAGCCGCACAGTGCTCCGGGGTAAGACGCCTCATGCAGCTGCTCTCCTCTTACTCCCCAGCCGCACAATGCTCCGGGGTAACACGCCTCATGCAGCTTCTCTCCTCTTCCTCCCCGGCCGCACAGTGCTCCGGGGTAAGACGCTTCATGCAGCTGCTCTCCTCTTCCTCCCCAGCCGCACAGTGCTCCGGGGTAAGACGCCTCATGCAGCTGCTCTCCTCTTCCTCCCCAGCAGCACAGTGCTCCGGGGTAAGACGCCTCATGCAGCTGCTCTGCTCTTCCTCCCCAGCCGCACAGTGCTCCGGGGTAAGACGCCTCATGCAGCTGCTCTCCTCTTCCTCCCCAGCAGCACAGTGCTCCGGGGTAAGACGCCTCATGCAGCTGCTCTCCTCTTCGTCCCCAGCCGCACAGTGCTCCGGGGGAAGACGCCTCATGCAGCTGCTCTCCTCTTCCTCCCCGGCCGCACAGTGCTCCGGGGTAAGACGCCTCATGCAGCTGCTCTGCTCTTCTTCCCCAGCCGCACAGTGCTCCGGGGTAAGACGCCTCATGCAGCTGCTCTCCTCTTCCTCCCCAGCCGCACAGTGCTCCAGGGTAAGACGCCTCATGCAGCTGCTCTCCTCTTCGTCCCCAGCCGCACAGTGCTCCGGGGTAAGACGCCTCATGCAGCTGCTCTCCTCTTCGTCCCCAGCCGCACAGTGCTCCGGGGTAAGACGCCTCATGCAGCTGCTCTCCTCTTCCTCCCCAGCCGCACAGTGCTCCGGGGTAAGACACCTCATGCAGCTGCTCTCCTCTTCGTCCCCAGCCGCACAGTGCTCCGGGGTAAGACGCCTCATGCAGCTGCTCTCCTCTTCCTCCCCAGCCGCACTGTGCTCTGGGGTAAGACGCCTCATGCAGCTGCTCTCCTCTTCCTCCCCAGCAGCACAGTGCTCCGGGGTAAGACGCCTCATGCAGATGCTCTCCTCTTCCTCCCCGGCCGCACAGCGCTCCGGGGTAAGACGCGTCATGCAGCTGCTCTCCTCTTCCTCCCCAGCCGCACAGTGCTCCGGGGTAAGACGCCTCATGCAGCTTCTCTCCTCTTCCTCCCCGGCCTCACAGTGCTCCGGGGTAAGACGCCTCATGCAGCTGCTCGGGGGCCGCTCTGACATTGCTTCATGCTCTAATCAGCTGCTAGAGACGGAGATAAGAGCTTCTTTTACTGAGCAGAAGCTGTGATTGGTAGAAGGGCCTGTCAGCTGACAAGTGCTCCACCAATCAGCAAAAGGGAAGCTCTGACCTCACACTGACCAGTGCAGGACATGGAGGGGGAGGGTTCTCTGGCTGCACCAGCGTATGTGGAGGGGGAGTCAACCTGATAACATCCACTGCTTCCTGTCAATGAATGAAAAACACCAGCAGCAGGAGGATGCAGGACCCTGCCCTATCTGCAACCTGGAGACACTGGGACAATCTGCTGCACATCTGTGGGCTGGTGAATGTCTGATGCAGGGTCATGTGTTGTGGGGGAAGGTAGGGGGACATTGTTTCAGATGCTCTGCACTTTATTGGGGGGTGGGAGGGATGAGAGGATACTGTGTGCTGGGGACTATATAGGCTTTGTGTGACATGGGAGTTGTATGTGGGGGTGGTATTAGGCCTGTACACTGTAAGAGGGGGATTATAGGCCCATGTTTGTGGGGGTAAGGGTATGATCATACATTGTATGTTATTTTACAACTAGAGCACCCCCCCCCCCACTCGATCGATGGCCTATGCCATTACTTTATGATTGATGGGGATCCAGCCTCTGGGTCCCCGACCAGAGAATGAAGGGGCCACAGTGCTGATATAACCCTGTGTCCCCTTTACTGTGTTTCCCTGCGCACCAGCACCCCAGCTGCCCGGCGGTGCAAGGAGCAGAAGCACGACCCTATTCACAGCATCACCCCAGCTGCCCGGCGGTGCAAGGAGCTGCAGCACGACCCCGTTCACAGCATCACCCCAGCTGCCCGGCGGTGCAAGAAGCTGCAGCACGACCCCATTCACAGCCGCACCCCAGCTGCCCGGCGGTGCAAGGAGCTGCAGCACGACCCCATTCACAGCATCACCCCAGCTGCCCGGCGGTGCAAGGAGCTGCAGCACGACCCCGTTCACAGCATCACCCCAGCTGCCCGGCGGTGCAAGGAGCAGAAGCACGACCCTATTCACAGCATCACCCCAGCTGCCCGGCGGTGCAAGGAGCTGCAGCACGACCCCGTTCACAGCATCACCCCAGCTGCCCAGCGGTACAAGAAGCTGCAGCACGACCCCATTCACAGCAGCACCCCAGCTGCCCGGCGGTGCAAGGAGCTGCAGCACGACCCCATTCACAGCATCACCCCAGCTGCCCGGCGGTGCAAGGAGCTGCAGCACGACCCCGTTCACAGCATCACCCCAGCGGTGCAAGAAGCTGCAGCACGACCCCATTCACAGCAGCACCCCAGCTGCCCGGCGGTGCAAGGAGCTGCAACATGACCCCATTCACAGCAGCATCCCAGCTGCCCGGCGGTGCAAGGAGCTGCAGCACGACCCCGTTCACAGCATCACCCCAGCTGCCCGGCGGTGCAAGGAGCAGCAGCACGACCCCATTCACAGCATCTCCCCAGCCCCCCGGCGGTGCAAGCAGCTGCAGCACGACCTCATTCACAGCAGCACCCCAGCTGCCCGGCAGTGCAAGGAGCTGCAGCACGACCCCGTTCACAGCATCACCCCAGCTGCCCGGCGGTGCAAGGAGCTACAGCACGACCCCATATCTGTATGGCGCTATCTACAGAGGGGGCTGTATGGCGATATCTACAGAGGGGGCTGAATGGCGTTATCTACAGGGGGGGGCTGGATGGCGTTATGTACAGAGGGTGCTGTATGGCGTTATCTACAGGGGGGACTGTATGGCTTTATCTACAGGGGGGACTGTATGGCGCTATCTACAAGGGGGACTGTATGCCATTATCTACAGAAGGGGGTGTATGGCGTTATCTACAGAGGGGGCTGTATGGCATTATCTACAGGGGGGCTGTATGGCGTTATGTACAGAGGGGGCTGTATGGCGATATCTTCAGAGGGGGCTGTATGGCGCTATCTGCAGGGGGGCTGTATGGCGCTATCTACAGAGGGGGCTGTATGGCGCTATCTACAGAGGGGGCTGTATGGCGCTATCTACAGAGGGGGCTGTATGGCGCTATCTACAGGGGGACTGTATGGCGCTATCTGCAGGGGAGGCTGTATGGCGCTATCGACAGAAGGTGGTGTATGGCGTTATCTACAAAGGGGGCTGTATGGCAATATCTAAAGAGGGGGCTGTATGGCAATATCTAAAGAGGGGGCTGTATGGCGCTATCTACAGAGGGGGCTGTATGGCGCTATCTACAGAGGGGGCTGTATGGCGCTATCTACAGAGGGGGCTGTATGGCGCTATCTACAGGGGGGACTGTATGGCGCTATCTGCAGGGGGGCTGTATGGCGCTATCTACAGGGGGGGCTGTATGGCGCTATCTACAGAGGGGGCTGTATGGCGCTATCTGCAGGGGAGGCTGTATGGCGCTATCGACAGAAGGTGGTGTATGGCGTTATCTACAAAGGGGGCTGTATGGCAATATCTAAAGAGGGGGCTGTATGGCACTATCTACAGAGGGGGCTGTATGGCGCTATCTACAGAGGGGGCTGTATGGCGCTATCTACAGAGGGGGCTGTATGGCGCTATCTACAGAGGGGGCTGTATGGCGCTATCTACAGGGCGGACTGTATGGCGCTATCTGCAGGGGGGCTGTATGGCGCTATCTACAGGGGGGGCTGTATGGCGCTATCTACAGAGGGGGCTGTATGGCGCTATCTGCAGGGGGGGCTGTATGGCATTATCTACAGAGGGGGCTGTATAGCGCTATCTACAGGGGGGTGTATGGCGCTATCTACAGAGGGGGCTGTATTGCACTATCTACAGGGGGGATTGTGTGGCGTTATCTACAGAGGGGGCTGTATGGCGTACTCTACAGAGGGGACTGTATGGCGCTAATGCCATACAGCCCCCCCTGTAGGGAACACCATACAGCCCCCCCTGTAGGGAACGCCACACAGCCCCCCCTGTAGGGAACGCCATACAGCCACCCCCTGTAGGGAACGCCATACAGCCCCCTCCCTGTAGGGAATGCCATACAGACCCCCCCTGTAGATAGCGCCATACAGCCCCCTCTGTAGATAGCGCCATACAGCCCCCTCTGTAGATAACGCCATACACCCCCCTGTAGATAGCGCAATACAGCCCCCCTGTAGGGAACGCCATACAGCCCCCCCCCTGTTGGGAACGCCGTACAGCGTCCCCAACCCCCCCAAAAAAGTGACCTACAGTGTGTCCTACAAAAGACATGTATCCCCTAGCCACAGGATATCCACAGGATAGGGGATACATGTGTGATCGCTGGCAGCGATAGGGAGAACGGGGGACTGAAAGTCCCCTGAAGTTCTCCATGACTAACCTCTGACTTCCGTTCATTTCTACGGAGCTGCCGACACAGACCCCGGAAGTCAGAGGTTTGTGATGGAGAAGGGACTTTCAGTCCCCCGTTCTACCTATCAATGCCAGCGATCACACATGTATCCCCTATCCTGTGGATATCCTGTGGCTAGGGGATACATGTCTTTTGTTTAATGGCAGAGCGGGGAGATACCTCCCTGCTCTGCTGTAGTGTTTAGTGGCGTCGCGCTGTAGCAGCCACAGCGGCTGCTAGCGGAGCCTCCGGCCATGGTGGCGGCCCGTGCCGGCTGGCGACATGGGCCCCCTCATGCCGCGGGCCCCGCAGCAGCCGCTACGGCTGCTATAGTGGTAGTTACGCCACTGGCCCTGAGGTTCTGCCTCCGATATTTGTCCACTGTATAAACTCCCAGTAATAAGTTATCACCCCACTGAACCCACGGAATGACCAGACACAAGTTTCACTACAGGCTGGAATAACGGCTGGAACTTCTGCTTTCCTCTTTTATACAAAATAATTGTTCTGGGTTTTACAGTTTTTTTTCTCATTTTCACCCATGTAAATGGGATTTGGCAAAGGCAAAGGGGTAACTGGTTTGGCAGGAGTGTTTTTTGTTGTTTTGGCTGACAACCATACACCTGACCCTACAGACGTGGCTGACAACCATGCACCTGGACCCTACAGACGTGGCTGACAACCATGCACCTGGACACGACAGACGTGGCTGACAACCAAGCACCAGGACCCTACAGACGTGGCTGACAACCCTGCACCTGGACCCTACAGACCAGGCTGACAACCATGCACCTGGACCCTACAGACGTGGCTGACAACCATGCACCTGGACCCTACAGACGTGGCTGACAACCATGCACCTGGAACCTACAGACATGGCTGACAACCATGCACCTGGACCCTACAGACCAGGCTGACAACCATGCACCTGGACCCTACAGACGTGGCTGACAACCATGCACCTGGACCCTACAGACGTGGCTGACAACCATGCACCTGGAACCTACAGACCTGGTTGACAACCATGCACCTGGACCCTACAGACGTGGCTGACAACCATGCACCTGGACCCTACAGACGGGGCTGACAACCATGCACCTGGAACCTACAGACGTGGCTGACAAACATGCACCTGGACCCTACAGACGTGGCTGACAACCATGCACCTGGACCCTACAGACGTGTCTGACAACCATGCACCTGGACTCTACAGACGTGTCTGACAACCATGCACCTGGACCCTCCAGAAGTGGCTGACAACCATGCACCTGGACCCTACAGACGTGTCTGACAACCATGCACCTGGACCCTACAGACGTGGCTGACAACCATGCACCTGGACCCTACAGACGTGGCTGTCAACCATGCACCTGGACCCTACAGACATGGCTGACAATCATGCACCTGGACCCTACAGACATGGCTGACAATCATGCACCTGGACCCTACAGACGTGGCTAACAAACATGCACCTGGACCCTACAGACGTGGCTGACAATCATGCACCTGAACCCTACAGACGTGGCTGACAACCATGCACCTTGTCCCTACAGACGTGATATCACTCGTGCACCTGGACCCTACAGATATGGCTGACAACCATGCACCTGGACCCTACAGACGTGGCTGACAACCATGCACCTGAACTCTACAGACGTGACTGACAACCACGCACTTGGACTCTACAGACGTGGCTGACAACCATGCACCTGCACCCTACAGACGTGGCTGACAACCATGCACCTGGACCCTACAGAAGTGGCTGACAACTATGCACCTGGACTCTACAGACGTGGCTGACAACCATGCATCTGGACCCTCCAGAAGTGGCTGACAACCATGCACCTGGACCCTACAGACGTGGCTGACAACCATGCACCTGGACCCTACAGATGTGGCTGACAACCATGCACCTGGACCCTACAGACGTGGCTGTCAACCATGCACCTGGACCCTACAGACAAGGCTGACAACCATGCACATGGACCCTACAGACGTGGCTGACAACCATGCACCTGGACCCTACAGACCCGGCTGACAATCTTGCACCTGGACCCTACAGACGTGGCTGACAACCATGCACCTGGACCCTACAGATGTGGCTGACAATCATGCACCTGAACCCTACAGACGTGGCTGACAACCATGCACCTGGACCCTACAGACGTGATATCACTCATGCACCTGGACCCTACAGACGTGGCTCACAACCATGCACCTGGACCCTACAGACGCAGCTGACAACCATGCACCTGGACCCTACAGACGGGGCTGACAACCATGCACCTGGACCCTACAGACGCGGCTGACAACCATGCACCTGGACCCTACAGACGCGGCTGACAACCATGCACCTGGACTCTACAGACGTGGCTGACAACCATGCACCTGGACCCTACAGACGTGATATCACTCATGCACCTGGACCCTACAAACGTGGCTGACAACCATGCACCTGGACCTTACAGACGTGGCTGACAGCCATGCACCTGGACCCTACAGACGTGGCTGACAACCATTTACCTGGACCCTACAGACGTGGCTGACAACCATGCACATGGGCCCTACAGACATGGCTGACAACCATGCACCTGGACCCTACAGACGTGGCTGACAACCATGCAGCTGGACCCTACAGACGTGATATCACTCATGCAGCCTTATTCATTTACTATTGTAATAGGCAGCAGAAGAGATTAAAGGGTTTGTCTCACCTATTTAGCATTATGGATATCATATGCCTTAATGCCACTCTATGACCCAAAAGAGAGACACGCTCTGGCAGGCTTAGCCGCCGATGTATAATTCATTCAAGAACATTCATTTTCATTTTCAGGTTCATCTCTCGGCCAGAGTGGAGAGCGGTTACAAAGAACATCTCTCTCTTTTTGGTGGACCTGTCTTGTATTACGCAGACACCACATTGCTATGAATGGACACTGTGTAATGCCTAATTTCTCCTGCGGTGGTGCTGCAGGGAAATTGAACACTTACTGCCAGGTTTCCCTACTGATCACAGCTGATCGCTGGGGGTCCCTTCAGGGGGACACTTTGTAATCAGCTTAATGTCAAGGGACCCTTTCTAAAATGTAGTGATTGTCTGGAGAACCCCCGAAAAAAGTAAAGAATCCCTTGAAGCCAAGCCATATACATCAGATAACCGAAAAGTTCTGAATTTATATTTTTAGGTTTCCATTACCTGGAAAAACTGTGCGACAACCAATATGCTGCTATTTCAGTTAACATTGGGGTTCTTACTGTCCGGTATTCCCAGTCTCCAGAGCAGCAAATTTGCCCTTTTAGGCCAAAATGGTCACCATTCGGCTACCAAACCAGAAACAGACTGAATGAGCAGCCGAACAACCTCACAGCACGAGGACCGTTTACTGACTTTAATGCTGTTTTTTCTTTTCTAATTTGCACAAAGTCTTTGTAATGCAGTAACACAAAATAACTTTTTGTATTTTTTGCAGGACAAACTTGAGAAGTCCAAAGCCATACAGTGGAATGAAGCGGCCCGGGTGACAACCAGCTCTACCGGATCATAACTGCCAGGGCCACCATCAGGAATGTCTGGGCCCCATACAGCCAAGATGTCTGCCCCCCCCTCCATTACCGGGGGTGGGATACAGAAAGTGTGGCGCTCACGTTTGTACGTTATACACATTAACTGGTTTTGGTGCTGATGTCAATTACAGTGAAGGAAACCACGGAGCCGGCAGTGACCGGTTAATGCTCCGGATTTCGATCTACACTGTATTCCAAATTATTATGCAAATGTTATTTTTCGCTGATTTTCCTAAATAGTCGATGCAAATGACAGTCAGTATAATCTTCAAGCATCAACCGTTGGAGTATAATGCTAATTTTATTGAACAAATCTCCTAATGATAACTGAATTTTTTGTTTCACATTATTATGCACAACAGAGATCAAAACATTTTAAAAGTTGTAAAGAGACTAAAATGGTCATTTGTTGAATTTGCAGCATCAGGAGGTCATATTTACAGAAATCAAAAGCTCTTTCAATAAAAAAAAACTTAACAGGCCAAGTTACATGGTAACATAGGACCCCTTCTCTGATATCACCTGCACAATTCTTGCATCCATTGAATTTGTGAGTATTTGGACAGTTTCTGCTTGAATATCTTTGCAGGATGTCAGAATCGCCTCCCAGAGCTTCTGTTTTAATGTGAACTGCCTCCCACCCTCATAGATATTTTGCTTGAGGATGCTCCAAAGGTTCTCAATAGGGTTGAGGTCAGGGGAACATGGGGGCGACACCATGAGTTTCTCTCCTTTTATGCCCATAGCAGCCAATGACACAGAGGTATTCTTTGCAGCATGAGATGGTGCATTGTCATGCATGAAGATAATTTTGCTACGGAAGGCACGTTTCTTCTTTTTATACCACAGAAGAAAGCGGTCAGTCATAAACTCTACGTACTCTGCAGAGGTCATTTTCACACCGTCAGGGACCCTAAACGGGCCTACAAGCTCTCTCCCCATGATTCCAGCCCAAAACATGACTCCGCCACCTCCTTGCTGACGTTGCAGCCTTGTTCGGACATGGTGGCCATTCACCAACCATCCACTACTCCATCCATCTGGACCATCCAGGGTTGCACGGCACTCGTCAGTAAACAACACGGTTTGAAAATTAGTCTTCATGTATTTCTGAGCCCACTGCAACGGTTTCTGCTTGTGAGCATTGTTTAGGGGTGGCCGAATAATAGCTTTATGCACACTTGCAAACCTCTGGAGGATCCTACACCTTGAGGTTCGCGGGACTCCAGAGGCACCAGCGGCTTCAAATACCTGTTTGCTGCTTTGCAATGGCATTTTAGCAGCTGCTCTCCTAATCCTATTCATTTGTCTGGCAGAAACCTTCCTCATTATGCCTTTATCTGAACAAACCCGTCTGTGCTCTGAATCAGCCACAAATATTTTCACAGTACGATGATCAAGCTTAAGTTTTCTTGAAATATCCAATGTTTTCATTCCTTGTCCAAGGTATTGCACTATTTCACGCTTTTCGGCAGCAGAGAGATCCTTTTTCTTTCCCATATGGCTTGAAACCTGTGGCCTGCTTAATAATGTGGAACGTCCTTCTTAAGTAGTTTTCCTTTGATTTGGCACACCTGGCAAACTAATTATCACAGGTGTCTGAGATTGATTACAATGATCCAAAGAGCCCTAAGACACAGACACTATACCAGCCATGAGATTCATTGAAAAACTAATAATTAAATGTTTATGACACTTAAATCCAATGTGCATAATAATTTGGAACACGGTGTGTACACACACACACACACACACACACACACACACACACACACACACACACACACACACACACACACACACACACGTTTTTTATGGGGCATATATGTTGAGGCTATTGCCCCTGTTGTTTTAAGACCTTAACTACGCCCCTGAGACTCGTGGCAGACGGCTTAGTGGCACTTTCTCTGATGTTGTTGGCTGTTCCTAAGGCTATCATTTGACTCGCAAGTCATAGGCGCTCCTTCTTGTCGGCTTTCACTTCTTCCCATGGCAGACGGCTTAGCCTTAGGAACAGCCAACAACGTCAGAGAAGCTGCTCCTAAGCCGATTATCAGGATTGTCCCTTAGCTGCTACGTGAGATCACGCTCACTTTTAGGGCCAGTTCACACGCTGCGTAAATACGGCGGACTTTCCACAACTGATTTCTTTGCAAAAAATCCGCAACAAATACAGCAGCAGCAAAGTGGATGAGGTAAAACAAATCTCATCCACACGCTGTGTAAATACTGAGTAGAAAAATACGCTCAAATTCACCTGCGATGCAGTATTTCATTTCGCAGCATGTCAATTGTCTTTACGTAAACACTGATTATATGTTGCAGGATTTCCCCATTGAATTCAAAGGGGATGTAAATCACGCATCAAATAGCAGTTCCGTTTTTTGCGGCGCATTCGCAGCGATCCCAAACTTATCTAGGAGTCTGTGTTTTATCCTCCAGCGATCAGTGGCGGATTAAGTAAACCATGGGCCCTGGGCTGTTCCACAAGCTTGGGCCCCCTTCTCCACCACCGCCCTGCCACGTCATGTCTATATTAAACACCACCTTTCTGTGTGAGCATTGACAAATGAGTGTTACGATTCCCCTTGTCAAAGGGCTGTGTCCCTACACACTGACAGTCTCCAACCATCGCTGACAGTATCACACTGTGTAGGGACACATCCTCCTGACAAGGGGAATGGTAACACGCATTTGTCTATTAGTCCTGGATACACAAAGACTTTATGTGGAATACAAGGATTTCCGATAACTGACATGTCAGGAGAGGGGACAGATAAATGCAATGACTCACAGGAGATGTCTTCCCTGATGGGTCGTTCTCTTTTCTTCTCCATCTGAGACAGACCGTTATGGCGACTTCTCCTGATGATTGCAGAGTTTCCTGATGAGAAATCTTTTCCCCTTGATTCTGTAGCCATTTTCAGCGTCTATAGCAACATAAAAATTCAGAAATAAACACCATAAATTGTCTTATACCCCAGACCCCTAAGCAAATTAAGACCCAGGCCCATACATTAACTCAAACCAATAAATTCAGTCCCCAAGAGGTAACTAAACTTTTAAAAAACATTTGGCGTGTCATAGTGAGAGTGATATGTCAGAAGTTTTGATTGATGGGGGTCCCAGCATTGAGACCACCACCGATCACTAAAACAAAGCATCAGGAGTGCCCGGGTGAGCGCTGTTCCACTTCATTTCTGATTGTCTTTCCTCGGCGCGGTGTATGGACTCATAGACTTTCTGTTGTGCCCGTACACCGCATGCTCGGCTATCAGAGGAAAGACGATCAGAAACAAAGTGGCACAGCACTCACCTGAGCGCTTTGTTTCAGTGATTGGTGGGGTCTCAGTGCCCGGACCCCCACCGATTAGAACATTTGACATGTCACTATGACATGTAATTTTTTTTAAAAAGTTTTGTTAGTTACCCTTTAAGCAGTCAGACACCCCTCCCCAGTGCATCTGACTGACTGCTGAGTGCCCTATGGGAGGGTCTAAGTGTCTGACACTTAGGGCAGATTTACATGAGCGTGTGCGTTTTGCGCACGCAAAAAATACGGCGTTTTGCGCGCGCAAAAGGCACTTAACAGCTCCATGTGTCATCACCATATGATGCGCGGCTGCGTGCCTTTCGCGCAGCCGCCATCATTATGACACTCTGTTTGTATGTGTGTAGCACCTGGTGCTTTTCTGTTTGCAATCACAGTTTTACTGCTGTTGAGCAAATCACGCACGTCCCACGGTGTGGGAAGCTATGGGCCCCCTGCAAGCCTTGGGCCCCGGGCGACCGCCTGAAACGCCCATATGGGGATCCGCCACTGCCAGCGATTATCCTCTTCAGCCAATCACAGGCTGTAGCGGCGATCACATAGATGAAACGTCATCCCAGGAGGCTGGCCTGCATGACGACGTCCTTCTTGGAGAACGCTTCATCCCATGTGACCACCGCTCTGCCAGTCCAGGCTACAGTGGTCTCCAGGGATGAGATGTAATCCCAGGAGGCCGGCCTGCTAGGTGCTGCAGTCTTTCGCTAGTTCCTCCGGGGACACTCCACTAGGACCTCCGGGGACAGGTCTCTCCCCCACTGGGCCCTCCAGGGATAGACCTCAACCCAACTGGGTCCTCCAGGAAATGAAAAGACCCCGCCCCCAATTAGTCTGCCAGAGACAGGCCCCGCCCCCACTGGCCATGCTCAGAATGTATACGATATATAATAATGTCACCTGACAGGGATGCTCCCAGCCATCCATGGTCTCCCGCCACTCACTGATCTCCCTCTGTACAGCGCTCAGATTGGCCTGCAGGAGGCTCCACATGAAGGACACGTTACACCCGTTCACCCAGTTATGGTTAATGGAGATGGTGTCGTCCTGGAAGATCAGGGTCAGAAATCACACCCTATACAGTAACAGTGAGCAAGGAGAGATGGTAAGTGTCTATTAAAAGATAGTTGCCCATTTGGCCTAGAATTATAAAGAGCTTAATAAAATCTGTAAAAAGGTAATAAAATCAGCAAAAATACAAAATGAAAGGCAGGTGGCCAATGATAGTAAATCAAATCTGCAAAAAATCTTCAAGTATGTAAATGAAAAAAAGCCAAGGTCTGAACATGTAGGACCCCTAAATAGTGGTAATGGGGAGTTGGTCACACGGGATCAAGAGAAGGCAGTGTTACTAAACGGGTTCTTTAGCTCTGAATATACTCTGGCTGGTATTCCACTCCTAGAGGGAAACCAAAATCGCTACCTACCGGGGGGGGGGGGGGAGGAGGCTGTGTGGTACCACCAGGGAGTGTGGCTGTGTGGCACTACCAGGGAGGGGGCTGTGTGGCACTACCAGGGAGGAGGGGGTTGTGTGGCACTACCAGGGAAGAGGGGGTTGTGTGGCACAACCAGGGAGGGGGGCTGTGTGGCACTACCACTATCTACAGAGGGCACAAATTTTATTGGGGTACAAACTGGGGGACTAACTTCTATGTGGGGGCATAAATAGGTCCTAACGTCTATATGGAGGCACAAAGTGATGTTTTCTGCCATTTTACTTCCCCCGTGAGTTCCCCCGCAAAGGGGTCTACTAAGTCTGTGTCGCCAAATAGCTCACATAAACCTAGACCCGGCCCTGATTGTATAATGAGAAAAAACAAAAGCTTATACTTACTCCCGGTCATAGTCATAGCGACGCATATTCTGTACTGAGCGCAGTCTGGCCTCAGGGGATGATGATACCATCCCATGTGACTACTGCAGCCAATCAACTACAGCATCATCACAGGAGGCCAGGCTGCGCTCAGAACAGAATACGCGTCGCTATGACTATGGTAAGTATAAGCTTTTTTAAAATGATTTCTGCGGTCTTTCCGCAGGAGATATACCGCCCGAAAAACTGTACTAAAATTTGGTGCGGTTTTTCAGGTGGAATTCCCTGTGGTTTCCAGGGCGGATACTACTGATGGTTATTTCACTGTGAGTGGGGGGCTGATGTTCTACAAGTGGTTTCCACCTCTGAGCTCCGATTGAAATTAATAGGACGCAGAAAATATTATTGTTATCAAACTTTTATTTTTTTAACTTTTTTTTACACTTTTTTCAAGTTCCACTAGGGAACTTGAAGTTCCAACTGTCTGATGACAGAATCCCAATCACCAAACCAAAGAATGCAAAATAAAGACACAAAACATTATAATTGGGTGTTAAATGGTCAAAACTTTTATTATATTATATGACCAAACCCAAAATGGCAAACCTCGGACTCACGAAGAGTCACCCTCCAGCACGCAGGAAAGGAAAAACCCCCTGTGGGGGAAACCTCTAGGGAAACCATGGCTGGAGGATTGCCCTTCCTCTGGGCTTAGAAGGTGCCAAAATATCATTTGTAACAGAATTTGTACGTTTTCTCAGATTTTCAAGGAAAGACATTACAATGAACGAACGACATAAAACACATAAATCGGCTGATCTGGTTGGCTAGGTGGATGTCTCTCTTCCTGGGCACCCATTAACATGAATGTGTGATCCACGGATGAGACGGGTCCTCCAGATGCCTCCTTGTAGCACCTGTCTCCGCTCCGGCTAATAGAGGGGGATCTCCTGCTGGAAACCCCCCTCTATTACAGACAACCCGTATGAAGAGGATGGCATCACTGTGATGAAGAAGTGGTCTGGGGTGAAGGGTTTCCCTGCTAGAACCTCCAAATTACATCAGGTCGGTATTGGTGGGGAAGTCAAGCTCAAGGTCCTCAGTCCAATCCAATATGGCGCTGAACGTGGCAGTAAAACCTTCTAATATGGAATCTTCTTTATGTCATAAACATTTGTATTTATGACATCAGCACCTTCATCATCATTACTACAGGAATTTATTACCACTGCACAACTCATACATTGTGACGTCACCCACAGTGGTCTGAAGTGTTAACCCTTTACTGACTGGCAGTGTACTTACCACAGAGGCCATAAAGCTGAATAGAACATATCAGCGGCCATAAAGGAAAAGGGATAATGCAGGGAGCATCTCCGCACAAGAACTATCCATGACAAAGGGTTGTCCAGGATGAGAGAACTTGTCTGCTTTCTCCAAAAACCAGCACCACACCTGTCCATAGGTTGTGTGTGGTACTACAGCTCATTACCATTCACTTCAATGGAGCTAACCTGCAATACCAGATACAACCTGTGGATAGGTGTGGTGCTGTTTTTGGAAGAAAGCAGCCATATTTTTCTAATCGTGCACAGCTCCTGTTAGAAATAGTTCAAAAAAAGTGGGGGGAGAAGGAGAAGAAAGGGAGAGGGAAAGAAGAAATTAAAAAAAGGGAAAAAGAGGAACTCTGAGGTAAAAGAAATCAAACTAGACTGAAAGGAGTCTGCTGGAGGTGCCAGATGGAAAGACAGATTTCTGCCATGGGGACCAGATTAGTTGACATGTATCTTGAAGGGGGGCTTCAGAGAGTGGGTTTTAACCCCTTCCCGCCCTATGAAGTGCTGTTGCATTGAAAAACTATGCAGTTCATCTTCGAATGCAGCGTCACAAAAACAAATTATTTTGTAAAAAATAAAACTATATCAATTTGTAGAGATGAGCGAACCGGGACAACCGAACTCGGTTTCGGTCCGAACTTCCGGAAAAGTTCGGTTCGCAGCGAATCCGAACTTCACCGGGTTTGGCCGAGCCCGTTTTGACCGAACCCGGTCAAAAATATTATACAAATCGGCAGCCACTTATCTCTATCAATCACTGATAGAGAAAAGAGGCTGCTGATTAAAAATAAATAAAAAGCATTTCATACGTACCTGGTCATTGTCTTGGTGACGAGTCCCTCTTCTTCCTCCAGTCCGACCTTCTTTTCTGACGCGGCAGCCTGTGATTGGCTGCAGAGGCCTCTGCAGCCTGTGATTGGCTGCAGCGCTCACATGGGCTGCATCGTCATCAAGGAATGTCGGGCCGGATGTCGAGAGGGACGCGTCACCAAGGCAACGGCCAGGAGACCGGACTGGAGGAAGCAGGGAGTTCACGGTAAGTATGAACGTCTTTTTTTTTACAGGTTACTCTATATTGTGATCGGTAGTCACTGTCCAGGGTGCTGAAACAGTTACTGCCGATCAGTTAACTCTTTCAGCACCCTGGAGAGTGACTATTTACTGACGTCGCCTAGCAACGCTGCCGTAATGACGGGTGCTCACATGTAGCCACCCGTCATTACGGGGCCTCATGCACACGACCGTAAAAACACCCGTTATTACGGGGTGCCGGGAAAAGCTTGGTACGATCCAGTACCCGACCATCTGTTGTCATGGTCGGGTATTGGGGCGGCCGTAGGCTGGTATTATGAGGCTGGGAAGGGCCAAAAACAGTGGACCTTCCCACCCTTGTAATGCATGGCTGCTGCTGCTGTGTTGTATCGGGCTGGTTATAAAAATGGGGGGGCGGACCCCACGTGTTTTTTTTTTTTTAATTTAACAATAGACGGGTCCCCCACATTTTTAATAACCAGCCATATACAAGGCCGCAGCAGTCTGGCATTACATGGGTGGGAAGGGCCACTGGTTTAGTCCATTCCCAGGCTAATAACACTGTGTTGTATGTGGCTGGTTATGATAAATTGGGTGGAACCCCATGTCTTTTTTAAAAAAAAAATAAAAAAAAAAAAATTACAAAAAATGACGTGGGGTCCCCCCCACTTTTATAACCAGCCAGATACAACACAGCAGCAGCAGCCTAGCATTACAAGGGTGGGAAGGTCCACTGTTTTTGGCCCTTCCCAGCCTCATAATACCAGCCTGCGGCCAGCCCAGAGCCCGACCATCACAACAGATGGTCGGGTACTGGATCGTACCTGGCTCTTCCCGGCACCCCTGGTGGTGGTGGGTACCGGGGTAATAATGGGTGGTTAGTGTTAGCCTCTGCACCGGCTAACACTAAGCCTCCCCTTAGTAATGGACCTTGTCACTCAGACAGCGGCCATTACTAAAGTGGTAGTAATAAAATTTGAAAAGAAAAAGACAAAGATATAGATAAAATATTTTATTGAAATAAAGCACCCCCAACACAACCCTCATTAACCATTTTATTGTACAAAAAAAAAAACGTCATCTAAGTAGTCCTCGAAACCGACGTAGTCCAAACACTAAACCTGTAAAAAAAAAATTTTATAAAACATGTCGTAGGCTTAGATTCAGTTTAATGTGTGATACTGACTGTTATACCATGTATAGAAGCCTGCCGCGAAGTTGACTTAGATACAGGGCGCCAGCAGACAGTATCATACATGGCCATACAGACATATATACAAACATACATACATATATACAAGCATGCACATATATACATGCAAATATACATACACACATGCACATATATACATACATGCACATATATACATACATACATGACAACATACATACATGACAACATACATACAAACATACATAAATGCAAACATACATACATGCAAACATACATACATGCAAACATACACACATGCAAACATACATACATACATACATACATACATATATATACATGCAAATATACATACAAACATGCACATATATACATACATGCCAACATACATTCAAACATATATGCACATATATACATACATACATGACAACATACATGCAAACATATATACATACATACATACATACATGCAAACATACATGCATACATACATGCAAACATACATTCATGCAAACATACATACATGCAAACATACATGCACATATATACATACATACATGACAACATACATACATGCAAACATATATACATACATACATACATGCAAACATACATGCATACATACATGCAAACATACATTCATGCAAACATACATACATGCAAACATACATGCACATATATACATACATACATGACAACATACATACATGCAAACATACATACATGCAAACATGCATACATGCAAACATACACACATGCAAACATACATACATACATACATGCAAATATATACATGCAAATATACATACACACATGCACATATATACATACATGCCAACATAGGGTATGTGCACACACACTAATTACGTCCGTAATTGACGGACGTATTTCGGCCGCAAGTAGTGGACCGAACTCAGTGCAGGGAGCCGGGCTCCTAGCATCATACATATGTACGATGCTAGGAGTCCCTGCCTCTCCGTGGAACTACTGTCCCGTACTGAAAACATGATTACAGTATGGGACAGTTGTCCTGCAGAGAGGCAGGGACTCCTAGCATCGTGTATAACTATGATGCTAGGAGCCCGGCTCCCTGCACTGTGTTCGGTCCGGGACTTGAGGCCGAAATACGTCCGTAAATTATGGACGTAATTAGTGTGTGTGCACATACCCATACATGAACATATATACATACATACATACATACATGACAACATACATACATGACAACATACATACAAACATACATAAATGCAAACATACATACAAGAAAACATACATACATGAAAACATACACACATGCAAACATACATACATATATATATACATGCAAATATACATACAAACATGCACATATATGCATACATGCCAACATACATTCAAACATACATGCACATATATACATACATACATGACAACATACATGCAAATATACATACATACATGCAAACATACATTCATGCAAAGATACATACATGCAAACATACATACATACATACAAACATACATTCATGCAAACATACATACATGCAAACATACATACACATATATACATACATAGTTACATAGTTACATAGTTAGTACGGCTGAAAAAAGACACATGTCCATCAAGTTCAACCAAGGGACGGGAAAAGGGAAGGAAAAAATTTCTACACATAGGAGCTAATATTTTTTTGTTCTAGGAAATGATCTAACCCTTTTTTAAAGCCATCTACTGTCCCTGCAGTGACCAGCTCCTGCAGTAGGCTATTCCATAGATTCACAGTTCTCACTGTAAAGAAGCCTTGTCGCCTCTGCAGCTTGAACCTTTTTTTCTCCAGACGGAGGGAGTGCCCCCTTGTTTTTTGAGGGGGTTTTACATGGAACAGAATTTCACCATATTTTTTGTATGTGCCATTAATATATTTATATAAATTAATCATGTCCCCCCTTAGTCATCTTTTTCAAGGCTAAATAGGTTTAGTTCTTTTAATCTTTCCTCATAACTTAAATTCTCCATGCCCCTAATTAGCTTCGTTGCTCTTCTTTGTATTTTTTCCAACTGCAGGGCATCCTTTCTATGAACTGGAGCCCAGAACTGAACTGCATATTCTAGATGAGGCCTCACTAATGCTTTGTAAAGTGGTAATATTACATCCCTGTCCCGCGAGTCCATGCCTCTTTTAATACACGACAATATCCTGCTGGCCTTTGAAGCAGCTGATTGACACTGTGCTGTTATTGAGTTTATGATTTACAAGTACACCCAGATCCTTCTCAACAAGTGACTCCCCCAGTGTAGCTCCCCCTAGGACATATGATGCATGCAGGTTGTTCGTACCCAGATGCATAACTTTACATTTATCTACATTAAACTTCATCTGCCAAGTGGACGCCCAAACACTTAGTTTGTTTAAATCTGCCTGCAATTCATGAACATCTTCCATAGACTGAACTATATTACATAGCTTGGTGTCATCTGCAAAAATATAAATAGTGCTATTAATCCCATCCTCTATATCATTAATAAATAAGTTGAATAATAGTGGTCCCAGCACTGAACCCTGGGGTACACCACTTATTACCGGGGACCATTCAGAGTAGGAATCATTGACCACAACCCTCTGGATACGGTCCTTGAGCCAATTCTCAATCCAATTACAAACTATATTTTCTAAACCTATAGTCCTTAATTTACCCATTAGGCGTCTATGGGGGACAGTGTCAAATGCCTTTGCAAAGTCCAAAAACACTAAATCCACAGCGGCCCCTCTGTCTAGACTTCTGCTCACCACTTCATATAAACACTATATCCACAGCGGCCCCTCTGTCTAGGCTTCTGCTCACCTCTTCATATAAACACTATATCCACAGCGGCCCCTCTGTCTAGACTTCTGCTCACCTCTTCATAAAAACAGATTAGGTTAGTTTGACAAATTCTGTCCTTAGTAAAACCATGCTGGCTGTCACTTATAATGCTATTTATTGTCACATAATCCTGTATATAGTCCCTCAATAGCCCCTCAAACATTTTCCCCACGATGGATGTTAAGCTTACTGGTCTATAATTACCCGGGGAAGACCTAGAGCCCTTTTTGAAAATAGGCACCACATTTGCCCTGCGCCAGTCCCTTGGCACTATACCAGTCACTAGAGATTCTCTGAATATTATGAAAAGGGGGACAGAAATAACTGAACTAAGCTCTTTAAGAATTCTAGGGTGTATCCCATCTGGTCTCGGGGCCTTGTGCACATTTATTTTATTTAATTTAGCTTGGACCATCTCTACATTCATCCAATTCAGTATATCAACTGATATAGTAACAGCACTGGCACCGGCTACATCAGCTGCTCTTTCTTCTGTTGTATATACAGAGCTAAAGAACCCATTTAGTAACTCTGCCTTCTCTTGATCCCCTGTGACCAACTCCCCATTACCACTATCTAGGGGTCCTACATGTTCAGACCTTGGCCTTTTAGCATTTATATACTTGAAGAATTCTTTGGGATTTGTTTTACTATCCTTGGCCACCTGCCTTTCATTTTGTATTTTTGCTAATTTTATTACCTTTTTACAGATTTTATTAAGCTCTTTATATTTTACAAAGGCTGCAGATGTACCCTCAGATTTGTATTTTTTAAATGCCCTTTTTTTGTCATGTATTGCCCCTTTCACAGAAGGTGTAAGCCATGTGGGGTTTAATTTGAGTCGTTTATACTTGTTACCTATAGGAATAAATTTTGCACTATAATAACTCAAAATAGATTTGAAAATCTCCCATTTATCATTTGTCCCATTATTTGACATTAGTTCTTCCCAGTCTATATCCTGAATTGCCGCCTTCATCCTGGGGAAATTGGCTTTCTTAAAATTAAATGTTTTTGCCCTCCCAGCCTGCGTTTGTTTTTTACAGTATAGGTAAAATGTAACTATATTGTGATCACTGTTACCGAGGTTTTCACGAACATTGACGTTCCCAACAAGATCTGCATTATTAGAAATGACCAGATCCAACAGAGCTTCACCTCTAGTCGGGTCTTCCACAAACTGGCCCATAAAATTTTCCTGCAACAGGTTGAGGAAATGTCTCCCCTTTGCAGTTGAAGCTGAACCATGACACCAATTAATATCCCGGAAATTAAAATCTCCCATTATCACTACAGTACCCGCCTGTGCAGCCCGCTCCATCTGTTTATATAGCTGAACTTCCATCTCCTCAGTTATATTGGGGGGTCTATAGATTACACCAAAAGTAATTTTTTCAGTGTTTACCTCCCTTACTAGTTCCACCCACAAGGTTTCAACCTCCTCACAGTATTCACCCACTATTGTCTCTTTCACACTCGCCTTCATATCATTTCTCACATACAGACATACACCACCAACTTCATATCACTTCTCACATACAGACATACACCACCACCTTCATATCACTTCTCACATACAGACATACACCACCACCTTTCCTATTTGTCCTGTCTTTCCGAAAAAGTGTAAAACCCTGTAGATTTACAGCCCAGTCATGTGAAGAGTCCAGCCATGTTTCAGCAACACCAACTATATCTATATTTTCTTCCAGTATCAAAGCCTCCAGCTCCCCCATTTTGCTTGCTAGACTTCTGGCATTTGTGAATATACACTTTAACTTGCCTGTCAGTTTTTCACTTTTATTATCAGAAATGTGATTTGACATTAATCGGGCCTTTTTATTTACACCGATGTTTTGTAACAAAAGGATCTCCTTATCTGGTTGTCTAGTCATCTCCCCACATTCTGTTTCTCCCCCCACCAATATAGTCTGACCCCTCTCTAACCTGGCTAACCCTTTTTTTTCTACATTGACCTCCCTCCTCATGCAAACATACATGCACATATATACATACATACATGACAACATGCATACATACATACATGACAACATACATACATGTAAACATACATACATGCAAACATACATGCAAACATACATACATGCAAATATATACATGCAAATATACATAAAAACATGTGCATATATACATACATGCCAACATACATGCAAACATGCATGCACATATATACATACATACATACATGACAACATACATACATACATGACAACATACATACATGCAAACATACATACATACATGCAAACATACATACATGCAAACATACATACATACATGCAAATATATACATGCAAATATACATACAAACATGCACATATATACATACATGCCAACATACATGCAAACATACATGCACATATATACATACATACATACATGACAACATACATACATGCCAACATACATATATGCCAACATACATACATACATACATACATACATACATGACAACATGCATACATACATGACAACATACATACATGCCAACATACATACATACATGCCAACATACATACATACATGCCAACATACATACATACATGGCAAAAAAATAATAATAATACGTTCATACTTACTTTCCTCCTGTCCGGCCTCCAGCGATGACGTTTCATCCATGTCGCCACTACAGCCTGTGATTGGCTGCAGCGGCGAAAGGGATGAAACGTCATCCCTGGAGGCCGTACAGGAGAAAAGTAAGTATGAACGTATTATTTTTTTTTTTTATTACATTAAAATTGTATTTTCCGCGCGCCGAGCACGTACTGTCAAGGTTGCTGAAAGAGTTAGTGCAGCCCATTAACTCTATCAACACCCTGGACAGTAGCATGCTCGGCGCACGGAAGTGACAGGTTCGGTCCGAATCAAACTTTTTTGTGAAATTCGGCGAACTAGCCGAACCGAACTTTTGATAAGTTCGCTCATCTCTATTAATTTGGTATCGCCATAATCGTAACAACATTACAGGTTTTTTTTCAATTCACCCCACAAAATGTAGGTTTTTAAACTTTTTTTTAAAATACATTATATGGTACATTAGGCCGCAGGGTAAATTCCACATAAACAGCGCCATTCATCGGTTAACTGTTTAAATGATACCAGTTCAAGTGACCTTTATCGAAAAACACCATAAGAAATGTTTTCATAATTAACCTTCTAATTGAGCCTAGCATGTGTGATACTGTCTGCTCAGCCGTTGTATCTAAGCATATTATATGTGATACTGTCTGCTGAGCCGCTGTCTCCTATCAAGTAGCAGAGCTATCAGGTGTCATAGTGTAATGAAACGGGGTAGGGAGACGGACAGGTGAGCCCTAATCTACCCGAAACTCAGTACCTGCCTACTTGCACGGCCCGTCCTAAGTGACGGCGTACAACTGGGCGACGGTCCCTACGCTCAATAAGTGCAAGACAGAAAACACAAGACAAGGGCACAAAGAAGATAAAGGGGGAGGTAGGGGCAGTTGCCCACAGAAACACCGTGAGCAACAGGCAGTGGTGAACGAGCCGAGACAAACCAGGAGAGTACGAAGTAGCAAATCAGAGCAGGAGAATAGTAAGTCAAGCCAGGGTTAATAAGTAACAGCGGTCAATAAGGTAAATAGCAAGAATCGCAGAGCCAGGAAACCAGACAATCACAGGCAAGGAACATGCTGCAAGTGAGGGTAAAAATAGACCAAGGGCGGGAGCTACAACCGTCAGGCCAGGCTGTGATAGGTTCTCCCTCTCCTCAGCCTGCCAGCCTGAGTGGTAACAGATCGCGTCACTCCAGCGGACCTTGGAGCTGATGAAGGCTGATTAACCCCGGGCGTCGACATAGAACCTGTGTCTGGAAAACCTTTTACAGTACCCCCCCTTTTATGAGGGGCCACTGGACCCTTCCTACGTGGGCCTGACTTGTTGGGGAACCGAAGATGGAACTTCCTGAGCAATATACCGGCGTGAACATCCCGGGCGGGTACCCAAGTCTTCTCCTCAGGCCCGTATCCTCTCCAATGGACCAGGTCCTTCACGGAGCCTTGGACCATCCTGCTGTCCACAATCTTGGCTACCTCGATATCTACCCCATCCGGAGTGAGAACAGGGACCGGAGGTTTCCTCGATGTAGCCAAGGACGGGGAGCAGCTTTTCAAGAGGGAGGCATGGAACACGTTGTGTATCTGAAAAGACGGCGGTAACTCCAGCCGGAAGGAGACAGGGTTGAGGACCTCAATAATTTCGTACGGCCCTATATACCGGGGAGAAAACTTCTTGGACGGAACTTTAAGGCGCAAATTTTTAGAAGACAGCCACACCAGATCCCCGACCACAAGCAGAGGGTTAGTTGAACGTCTTTTATCTGCCTGAGTCTTTTGGATGCTCTGGGATGCCTCAAGGTTCTTCTGTACCTGGACCTAGACTGTGCACAGTTCCCGATGAACGACATCTACCTCGGGATTGTTGGAACCACCAGGTGAAACGGAGGAGAACCGTGGATTAAACCCAAAATTACAGAAGAAGGGGGAAACCCCCAACGAGCTACTTACCCGGTTTTTAAGGGAAAATTTGGCGAGGGAAATGAAGGAGACCCAATCATCTTGAAAGTTTGAGATAAAACATCTTAGGTATAGTTCCACAGACTGATTAGTCCTCTCAGTTTGGCCATTAGTTTCAGGATGGAAGGCCGAGGAAAAGGACAGATCAATCTCCAGCTTCTTACAGAAGGCTCTCCAAAACAATGAAACAAATTGTACCCCTCTGTCAGAAACAATATTGACCGGAACCCCATGGAGACGCAGGATGTGTTTGACAAACAAGGTAGCTAACGTCTTGGCATTGGGTAGTTTCTTGAGGGGTGCAAAGTGGCACATCTTACTGAAGCGGTTTCCTACAACCCACACCACCGACGTGCCTTGGGACGGAGGCAGATCGGTGATAAAATCCATGGAGATATGGGTCCAAGGTCTCTGGGGAATGGGCAAAGAACATAGTAAGCCCGCAGGTCGGGACCTGGGAGTCTTGGACCTAGCACAAATTTCACAAGCCGCGACGTAGGCCTTAACGTCTTTAAGCAACCCAGGCCACCAATAGGTTCTAGAAATGTGGTGCTTGGTACCCAGGATGCCTGGATGGCCAGATAGTGCGGAGTCGTGGTTCTCCCTGAGCAACCTTAGCCGGAATTGCAGGGGAACAAATAGCTTGTTCTCAGGAAGGTTCTCGGGAGCAGAAGCTTGATCAGCCGCAATTTCGGAGACGAAGTCTGAATCCACAGAGGATAGGATTATACCTGGGGGAAAAATACAAGCGGGATCCTCCTCAGGAGGAGGGCTGGCCATGAAGCTATGCGACAGAGCATCAGCTTTAACATTTTTTGTTTAACTCCAAGGACTCCCCAGCCACAGCGAACAGGCCTTGACCCCCTCAAGCCTGAGAGTCCCGCCACAACAAAATAGCCCTCCCAATGCCATCCTGCAAGCCCAAGCACCACAAATCCATTCCCACATCATTCACACTCCACTCCTCTTGCTAATGGTTATTTTACGCAGCATACCCCTGTTTTTTAACTCGTTGTTGGCTCCATGCATTTGGAGCAGTGCTCTGTACTGGTGATGCAGGGATTATCGTCTGATTTGGTTTTAGGCCTTCCCTGGTTGCAGATGCATAATCCCAGGTTTAACTGGAATACTGGGGATCTTACCAAATGGGGTAATGTTAATTTTATTTCTCTCCCTGAGGAGGTGAACACTCTACCTGAGTTTATTCAGGACTTCGCTGATGTTTTTTCTAAAAAGGCCTCCGAAGTGTTACCTCCTCATAGAGAATACGATTGCGCAATCGATTTGGTACCAGGAGCTAAGCTCCCTAAGGGTAGGATATTTAATCTCTCTTGTCCCGAACGTGAGGCCATGAGAGAGTATATCCCGGAATGCCTGGCCAAGGGTTACATTCGCCCCTCTACTTCTCCGGTAGGTGCTGGCTTCTTCTTCTTAGGGAAGAAGGATGGTGGTCTTAGGCCGTGCATCGATTACTGAAACTTGAATAAGGTCACTGTAAGGAACAATATTAATTAGACAAGAAGTCTCACAGGACAAATACGTGTCAAGGTGGGAGACAAATCTCAACCACCCATATAAATAATTAGAGATAAGGACTCTAACAATACATGACAAACAAGAGAAAAAAGAGTCCATACATATCAACATATGAAAGAATGAAACATCTTTATTGATAACATAAAATACACAAAATGACATAGACAGAGAATCTAAAATAAATCCTTGTACGGATCACAGATGTATACATTGATAGCAGTACATATATACAATACACTAATAGTATGCACAGTTAATGTAGCTCAATGTAGCTCCAACACAGGGTGCATCAAATAGGAGTAAATTGAAATATAAGCAGTGCAAGGATGGACAAAATGCCTAACTCAAAAGGCCTGTAACTACTCTAAGTGATTGGTGCCTTGGAAAAACGGCATAAAGCCAAGTAAGGTCCGATAGATGCACTTACCCATGTATGGGACATTGAGTGTGACCCAGAGGTGTGGAAGAGCGCCCCGACGCGCGTTTCGCCTGTGGCTTTCTCAAGGGGTCACTGTAAGGAACAAGTATCCCCTTCCTTTTATTATTGATCTCTTCAATCAGGTTCAGGGGGCCCAATGGTTCTCTAAGTTTGATCTTCGGGGGGCTTATAACCTTATCCGCATCAGAGAGGAGGATGAGTGGAAGACTACGTTTAACACGGCCAAAGGTCATTTAGAATACGTCGTCATGCCCTTTGGGTTGTGTAATGCTCCCGCGGTCTTCCAGAATTTCATAAATTCGATTTTAAGAGACTACCTGGGGGTATTTCTTGTAGTGTACCTTGATGACATACTTGTGTTTTCCAAGCACTGGTCCTCCCACTTTGAGCATGTCAGGAAGGTGCTCCAGGCCCTTCGGGAAAACAAACTCTTTGCTAAAACCGAAAAATGGGTGTTTGGGGTGCAGGAGATACCATTTTTGGGTCAAATCCTCACTCCTCATAAATTCCGCATGGACCCTGCCAAGGTTCAGGCTGTAGCGGAATGGGTCCAACCTGCCTCCCTGAAGGTGTTACAGTGCTTCCTGGGGTTTGCTAATTATTACAGGAGATTTATTGCTAACTTCTCGGTCATCGCTAAGCCTCTAACGGACGTCACTCGTAAAGGTCCGTGCTGATCTCCTCCACTGGCCTCCAGAGGCGGTCCAGGCTTTTGAGGTCCTTAAGAGGTGCTTTGTCTCTGTCCCAGTGCTGATTCAGCCTAACTAAATGGAGCCATTCATCGTGGAGGTTGACGCCTCCGAGGTGGGATTGGATGCTGGCTTGTCCCAGGGTACCAGGTCCCTTACCCATCTCCGTCCCTGTGTCTACTTCTCCAGGAAGTTCTCCTCCACTGAGAGAAACTATGACGTTGACAACCGCAAACTCTTAGCCATTAAATGGGCATTTGAAGAGTGGCGTCACTTTCTGGAGGGGGCTAGGCACCAGGTAACGGTCCTTACTGACCACAAGAATCTGGTTCTCCTAGAATCTGCCCGGAGGCTAAACCCGAGACAAGCTCGGTGGGCGTTGTTTTTCACGAGATTCAACTTTGTGGTTACCTATAGGGCTGGGTCAAAAAATATTAAAGCTGATGCTCTGTCGCATAGCTTCATGGCCAGCCCTCCTCCTGAGGAGGATCCCGCTTGTATTTTGCCCCCAGGTATAATCCTATCCTCTGTGGATTCAGACTTCGTCTCCGAAATTGCGGCTGATCAAGCTTCTGCTCCCGAGAACCTTCCTGAGAACAAGCTATTTGTTCCCCTGCAATTCCGGCTAAGGTTGCTCAGGGAGAACCACGACTCTGCACTATCTGGCCATCCAGGCATCCTGGGTACCAAGCACCACATTTCTAGAACCTATTGGTGGCCTGGGTTGCTTAAAGACGTTAAGGCCTACGTCGCGGCTTGTGAAATTTGTGCTAGGTCCAAGACTCCCAGGTCCCGACCTGCGGGCTTACTATGTTCTTTGCCCATTCCCCAGAGACCTTGGACCCATATCTCCATGGATTTTATCACCGATCTGCCTCCGTCCCAAGGCACGTCGGTGGTGTGGGTTGTAGGAAACCGCTTCAGTAAGATGTGCCACTTTGCACCCCTCAAGAAACTACCCAATGCCAAGACGTTAGCTACCTTGTTTGTCAAACACATCCTGCGTCTCCATGGGGTTCCGGTCAATATTGTTTCTGACAGAGGGGTACAATTTGTTTCATTGTTTTGGAGAGCCTTCTGTAAGAAGCTGGAGATTGATCTGTCCTTTTCCTCGGCCTTCCATCCTGAAACTAATGGCCAAACTGAGAGGACTAATCAGTCTGTGGAACTATACCTAAGATGTTTTATCTCAAACTTTCAAGATGATTGGGTCTCCTTCATTTCCCTCGCCAAATTTTCCCTTAAAAACCGGGTAAGTAGCTCCTCGGGGGTTTCCCCCTTCTTCTGTAATTTTGGGTTTAATCCACGGTTCTCCTCCGTTTCACCTGGTGGTTCCAACAATACCGAGGTAGATGTCGTTCATCGGGAACTGTGCACAGTCTGGGCCCAGGTTCAGAAGAACCTTGAGGCGCCCCAGAGCATCAAAAAGACTCAGGCAGATAAAAGACGTTCAACTAACCCTCTGTTTGTGGTCGGGGATCTGGTGTGGCTGTCTTCTAAAAATTTGCGCCTTAAAGTTCCGTCCAAGAAGTTTTCTCCCCGGTATATAGGGCCGTACAAAATTATTGAGGTCCTCAACCCTGTCTCCTTCCGGCTGGAGTTACCGCCGTCTTTTCAGATACACAACGTGTTCCATGCCTCCCTCTTGAAAAGCTGCTCCCCGTCCTTGGCTACATCGAGGAAACCTCCGGTCCCTGTTCTCACTCCGGATGGGGTAGAAATCGAGGTAGCCAAGATTGTGGACAGCAGGATGGTCCAAGGCTCCCTCCAGTACCTGGTCCATTGGAGAGGATACGGGCCTGAGGAGAGGACTTGGGTACCCGCCCAGGATGTTCACGCCGGTATATTGCTCAGCAAGTTCCATCTTCGGTTCCCCAACAAGCCAGGCCCACCTAGGAAGGGTCCAGTGGCCCCTTATAAAAAGGGGGGTACTGTAAAGGGTTTGCCAGACACAGGTTCTGTGTCGACGCCCGGGGTTAATCAGCCTTCATCAGCTCCAAGGTCTGCTCGAGTGACGCGATCTCTTACTACTCAGGCTGGCAGGCTGAGGAGAGGGAGAACCTATCACAGCCTGGCCTGACGGTTGTAGCTCCCGCCCTTGGTCTATTTTTACCCTCACTTACAGCATGTTACTTGCCTGTGATTGTCTGGTTTCCTGGCTCTGCGATTCTTGCTATTTACCTTATTGACCGCTGTTACTTATTGACCCTGGCTTGACTGACTATTCTCCTGCTCTGATTTGCTACTTCGTACTTGCCTGGTTTGTCTCAGCTCGTTCACCACTGCTTGTTGCTCACGGTGTTTTCGTGGGCAACTGCCCCTACCTCCTCCTTTTTCTTCCGTGTGCCCTTGTCTTGTGTTGTCTGTCTTGCACTTATTGAGCGTAGGGACCGTCGCCCAGTTGTACACCATCACTTAGGATGGGCCGTGCAAGTAGGCAGGTACTGAGTTTCGGGTAGATTAGGGCTCACCTGTCCGTCTCCCTACCCCGTTTCATTACACTATGACGCCTGATAGCTCTGCTACTTGATAGGAGACAGCGGCTCAGCAGACAGTATCACATATAATATGCTTAGATACAACGGCTTAGCAGACAGTAACACACATGTTAGGTCCAATTAGAAGGTTAATTGTGAAAACATTTCTTATGGTGTTTCTCGATAAAGGTCACTTGAACTGGTATCATTTAAACAGTTAACCGATGAATGGCGCTGTTTATGTGGAATTTACCCTGTGGCCTAATGTACCATATAATGTATTAATTTTTATTTATTTTTTTAAAACCTACATTTTGTGGGGTGAATTGAAAAAAAACCTGTCATTCTGCCATTTCTGTTTTGATTTTACAGTTTTCATCGGGCGGCATGAATTGCATGATAACTTGATTCTGCGGTTCGTTACGATTATGGCGATACCAAATTTATATAGTTTTATTTTTTACAAAATAATTTGTTTTTGTGACGCTGCATTCGAAGATGAACTGCATTGTTTTTCAATGCAACAGCACTTCATAGGGCGGGAAGGGGTTAAAACCCACTCTCTGAAGCCCCCCTTCAAGATACATTTCAACTAATCTGGTCCCCATGGCAGAAATCTGTCTTTCCATCTGGCACCTCCAGCAGACTCCTTTCAGTCTAGTTTGATTTCTTTTACCTCAGAGTTCCTCTTTTTACCTTTTTTTAATTTCTTCTTTCCCTCTCCCCTTCTTCTCCTTCTCCCCCCACTTTTTTAGAACTATTTCTAACAGGAGCTGTGCAGGATTAGAAAAATATGTCTGCTTTCTTCCAAATACAGCACCACACCTATCCACAGGTTGTATCTGGTATTGCAGGTTTGCTCCATTGAAGTGAATGGTAATGAGCTGTAATACCACACACAACCTATGGACAGGTGTGGTGCTGGTGTTTGGAGAAAGCAGACAAGTTCTCTCATCCTGGACAACCCCTTGTCATGGATAGTTCTTGTGCGGAGATGCTCCCTGCATTATCCCTTTTCCTTTATGGCCGCTGATATGTTCTATTCAGCTTTATGGCCTCTGTGGTAAGTACACTGCCAGTCATTAAAGGGTTAACACTTCAGACCACTGTGGGTGACGTCACAATGTATGAGTTGTGCAGTGGTAATAAATTCCTGTAGTAATGATGATGAAGGTGCTGATGTCATAAATACAAATGTTTATGACATAAAGAAGATTCCATATTAGAAGGTTTTACTGCCACGTTCAGCGCCATATTGGATGGGACTGAGGACCTTGAGCTTGACTTACCCACCAATACCGACCTGATGTAATTTGGAGGTTCTAGCAGGGAAACCCTTCACCCCAGACCACTTCTTCATCACAGTCATGCCATCCTCTTCATACGGGTTGTCTGTAATAGAGGGGGGTTTCCAGCAGGAGATCCCCCTCTATTAGCCGGAGCGGAGACAGGTGCTACAAGGAGGCATCTGGAGGACCCGTCTCATCCGTGGATCGCCCATTCATTTTAATGGGTGCCCAGGAAGAGAGACATCCGCCTAGCCAACCAGATCAGCCGATTTATGTGTTTTATGTCGTTTGTTCATTGTAATGTCTTTCCTTGAAAATCTGAGAAAACGTACAAATTCTGTTACAAATGATATTTTGGCGCCTTCTAAGCCCAGAGGAAGGGCAATCCTCCAGCCATGGTTTCCCTAGAGGTTTCCCCCACAGGGGGTTTTTCCTTTCCTGCGTGCTGGAGGGTGACTCTTCGTGAGTCGGAGGTTTGCCATTTTGGGTTTGGTCATATAATATAATAAAAGTTTTGACCATTTAACACCCAATTATAATGTTTTGTGTCTTTATTTTGCATTCTTTGGTTTGGTGATTGGGATTCTGGGTCTATCACTTATCACAAAATCATAAGGCCGGACATCTACTTCCCACACTGACATAGAATGGAGAGAACAAGCGTTGCTGCACAATTAAGTGTACACATCCTTACATTAACCCCTTCCCGGCATTTGAAGCTATGACTTCCCGCAAATTTCCGTATCCATACGCGAAATGTTTGGCACCGTCTCTGAATCTGAGTCTGTGCCATCATCACCGGATCTCAGCTGTATCTTACAGCTGACATCCGGCTGTAATGGCGGGGACTGAAATTAGCTTTGATCCCCGCCATTAACCCCTTAAGTGCAGCGCTCAAACGCGAGTGCTGCACTTAAGGTGTTTGCAGCTCATCGGAACCCCAGCAATGAAATTGCCGGGGTTCCGGTGGCTGCAATGGCAACTGGAGGCCTAATACTGGCCTCCCGGTCTGCCTAGCACGGAAGCCGGTCAAGATCCGCCCGGCGTCGGAGCCTGATTGGCTTCCGTAGCCACCGGCAAGATGGCGCCGGCTCAGGAGCTGATCCGGCGTCATCAGTGGTGGAAGTCAGCTGTATGTTACAGCGGACATCCACCTGTAATTGCAGGAACCGGAGCTAGCTCCGATCCCTGCCATTAACCCCTTCGATGCAGCAATCGAAAGCGATTGCTGCATCGCAGTGGTTACTAGCAGATCACCAGCCCTGACAGGCAATCAGGACTGGCGACTGCTGCTATGGCAACAGGAGACACAGTGGCCTCCTGCTCTGCCATTACGGAATAACTGACAGATCTAATACATTGCACTACGTAGGTAGTTCAATGTATTAGAAAAAAAACATCAGACAGTTGGAACTTCAAGTCCCCTAGTGGAACGTGAAAAAAGTGTAAAAGAAAGTATAAAAAAGTGTAAAAGAAAGTGAAAAAAATAAAAGTTTGAAAACAATAAAAGTTTCAAGTAATAAAATAAAACACAATTGCCCTTTTTCTCTTATCAAGTCCTTTATTATTGAAAAAAAATAAATAAACCATACGTATTTGGCATCGCTGCGACCGTAACGACCTGAGGTATCAAAATATTATATTATTTATTGCACGCGGTGAACAGCGTAAAAAAAACCCGTAAAAAAACTATACCAGAGTTTCTGTTTTTTGGTCACTTTGCCCTACAAATATTGGAATAAAAAAGTGATCAAAAAGTCACACGTATCCAAAAATTGGTACCTATAAAAACTATAGCTCGTCCCGCAAAAAACAAGCCCTCGTACAGCTCCGGCGACAAAAATATTAAAACGTTATGGTTCTCACAACTTGGCGACAGAAAAAATACATTCTTTTTACAAAAGTAATTTTATTGTGCAAAAAGTTGTAAAACATAAAAAAGTGCTATAAATTAGGTATCGCCGGAATCGTACTGACCCGCAGAATAAAGGTAACATGTAGTTTATAACGCATGGTGAACACTGTATAAAAAAAAACTAAAAAAGCTGTGCCAGAATTGCGTTTTTTTGTTTACCTGGCATCCCAAAAAATAGGATAAAAGGTGATCAAAAAGTCGCATGTACCCCAAAATGGTACCAATAATCGCTACAGCTCGTCCCGCAACAAACCAGCCCTCATACCGCTACGTCTATGAAAAAATAAAATTAGTTATGACTCCAATAAGTCATGAAATAAAAAAATATGCAGTTGTGCCCGAGGGGAACATTTCTTCTGTTTCAAGTGGCGAATTATCAAGGTTCTAAAATTAGGGAACCAGGAAGGGGAGAGCCCAAACATATCCGCTGGAAGCGAGGGTGCCCGTATTATACCAGGACAACACTTCACAGCAACATTCCCCAAACTGCAAAGGTGCGGAGTGTGGACCAAAAGGGGGATAAGAAAGGACGCCATATATCCTGTGCAGAAAGGATTGTGTCACAGCGTAACACACATCTATGGATCATTTTTTTTTTTTACCCCATTATTATACAACCTGACTATGCCCCTTATATACTCCGCCCCGCTTACATGTACCCCCACATTATAAACGGAAACACCAGTAAGACTCCAAACAAATATAGAATCTGGGTTTATATTTAGGGGTCTGTATTTATTAAGGGGTCTAGTCTGGGGTCTGTATTTATTTAGGGGTCTGGGGTCTGTATTTTGTTAGGGGTCTTGGGTCTGTATTTATTTAGGGGTCTAGTCTGGGGTCTGTATTTATTTAGGGGTCTGGTCTGGGGTCTGCATTTATTTAGAGGTCTAGTCTGAGGGTCTGTATTTATTTAGGGGTCCAGTCTGCGGTCTGTATTTATTTAGGGGTTAGGTCTGTAGTCTGAATTCATTTAGGGGTATGGTCTGGGGTCTGTAATTATTTAGTGGTCTGGCCTGTGGTCTACATTGATTTAGGTGTCTGGTCTGCGGTCTCCATTGATTTAGGGGTCTAGTATGGGGTCTGCATTTATTTAGGGGTCTAGTCTGGGGTCTGTATTTATTTAGGAGTTTGGTCTGGGGTCTGTATTTATTTAGGGGTCTAGTCTGTGGTCTGTATTTATTTAGGGAACTGGTCTGGGGTCTGTATTTATTTAGGGGTCTGCATTTATTTAGAGGTCTAGTCAGGGGTCTGCATTTATTTAGGGGTCCAGTCTGGGGTCTGTATTTATTTAGAGGTCTAGTCAGGGGTCTGCATTTATTTAGGGGTCCAGTCTGGGGTCTGTATTTATTTAGGGGTCCGGTCTGTAGTCTGAATTAATTTAGGGGTTTGTTCTGGGGTCTGTAATTATTTAGTGGTCTGGTCTGTGGTCTGCATTGATTTAGGGGTCTGGTCTGGGGTCTCCATTTATTTAGGGGTCTAGCCTGGGTCTGTGTTTATTTAGGGGTCTGGTCTGGGGTCTGTAATTATTTAGTGGTCTGATCTGGGGTCTGTATTCATTTAGGGGTCTAGTCTTGGGTCTGTATTTATTTAGGTGTCTGGTCTAGCGTCTGTATTTATTTAGTGGTCCGGTCTGGGGTCTGCATTTATTTAGGGGTCTAGTCTTGGGTCTGTATTTATTTAGGGGTCTGGTCTAGTGTCTGTATTTATTTAGTGGTCCGGTCTGGGGTCTGCATTTATTTAGGGGTCTGGGGTCTGTATTTGTTTAGGGGTCTGGTCTGCGGTCTGCATTGATTTAGGGGTCTATTCTTGGGTCAGTATGTATATAGGGGTGTAGTCTGGGGTCTGCATTTATTTAGGGGTCTGGGGTCTGTATTTGTTTAGGGGTCTGGTCTGTGGTCTGCATTGATTTAGGGGTCTGTTCTTGGGTCAGTATTTATATAGGGGTGTAGTCTGGGGTCTGTATTTATTTAGGGGTCTGGTCTGGGCTCTGTATTCATTTAGGGGTCTGGTCTAGGGTCTGTATTTATTTAGGGGTCTGGTCTGGGGTCTGCATTTATTTAGGGGTCTGGTCTGGGGTCTGTATTTATTTAGGGGTCTGGTCTGGGGTCTGCATTTATTTAGGGGTCTGATCTGGGGTCTGTATTTATTTAGGTGTCTGTTTTTGTTTAGGAAGGTCTGGGGATTATAATAATTTTGTAGGTCTATCTGTATTTACTCTAAAAATATTGAATAAAGCCCTATTTGACAACACCATCACAAAGGAGCTTTACGAAGCACTTACACCAGTTGAACCGACAATCCAAACCCTCTACTTACTACTTAATGTCCATAAAGACTCTAAGATTCCTCCAGGAAGGCCCATCATATCAGGTAGGGGTAATATGACAGAAAAAAACTGTAAATTTATTGACTATAATTTAAAGGGATTTGTCGAGTGCTTACGATCATACGTACGAGACACAGCAGATCTTCTGCAAAGGGTTGATGGAATCAATATAGAGGATGATATGTTGTTAGTCACTTGCGACGTTGAGTCGCTATACACCAGTATACGTCATGCTGACGGACTCAAAGCAGCTGAATTTTTTCTCAACACAGGAAACATGGAAACAAATTTCTCTAAGTTTATACTTACCTTACTTGAATTCGCCCTTATTCACAACTTTTTCATTTTTAACGGGTCTTTCTACCTACAGCTCCAGGGAACGGCAATGGGGGCGGCCTGTGCACCCTCATATGCCAATTTGTTCCTCGGGCTGTGGGAGAGGGATCTTTTCCAGGGTGGGCAGGGTGTCTCAATGGACCAGGTCATATTTTGGGCCCGGTACATTGATGACATCCTGCTCATCTGGAAAGATACGCCGGCATCACTTGCGACTTTTATACATGACTTGAACAAAAATGACTTCAATATCAAGTTAACCTATCATTCTGATAAACATCAAGCAGAATTTTTGGACATTAAACTATTACGGGACTCTAATGGTTTCCTCCAAACTGATGTATTCCGTAAAACCACTGCGGTAAACTCTTTTCTTCATGCTTCTTCTTCTCACCCCAAACAGACTATACGGGCAGTACCAACAGGCCAATTCTTCAGGATCAGAAGGATTTGTTTCTCTATAGAGGTCTGAAAAACAAGCCTATGACCTCACTAATCGTTTTCTGGCCCGCGGATATAGCAAAAGATCGATCAAAAAAGCGTACTATCGTGCCAAAAGTACTCCGAGAGAGAATCTTTTATTCCCTAAACCGAAAAGCCAGTCTGAAGTACAGGTAAGATTTACAACAAACTACCAATCACGCTGGTTTCAAATGAAGGGAATAATTAAACAATTTTGGCCCATTTTACTCACAGACCCCACAATAGAAAAATATATCACCAAGTACCCAAGTATCTCTGCGAGACAATCACAAAACCTCAAAGACTATCTTGTCAAGAGCTGCTATCAACGTAATGACTTGAAGTTCCCATTTGGTACTAGGGGCCCAAAATGGGGCTCTTAGAGCATGTGGAAGTTGTGTTGCGTGCCCCAACATTGAGAGGGCGACCTCTTTTTCTGATTCAGCAGGTAAGAAAACCTTTACCATTACACATTCAATTTCGTGTTCAACAAAAGCAGTAGTTTACTATGCTACAAGCCCATGCCCCAAAATATATATTGGTCTCACCACCAGAGAATTTAAGATCCGGGTTAGAGAACATGTAAGAGACATCATGGGAGCGGGGGCCATTGAAACATTAGAAACTTTAAAAGCTGTAGCCAGACACTTTAAGACACACCATGCATGTGACCCGACGAAATTGAAAGTTAGGGGCATTGATTGCATCGAGCCAAATATTCGTAAAGGCGATATATCAAAAAAACTGGCTCAGTGTGAATCAAAGTGGATCTGGACTCTGGAGACTCTGCGTCCACTTGGACTAAATGAAAATGTGAATTTTGCTCCATTTCTCTGACCATTGACCTCCAGTGGGTCACTCTTTATAACATAAATGTACGTTGTATATATTTTATTTTAATTTGTATTGTTATTAATTTGCCCTCCATTTTTCAGTTTCTCTACAGATAGTTGTGTCGCTACTTTATTGGGTGACCTCGGAAGTAGGAATATTTATATGAAGACATGTGGCTAATATAGCGAATAATGACTCATATAACAATAATATGCATATTGATCCATTTTGGTTATATGATTGCATAGAAATATACATTTATTTGATTAAATGCACTAAATGTATTTTATGACCATTTTTATTATATATAGCTTATACATGCGTATATTTTATGCATCTGTTGTATATATTTCTATTATTCTTTGTTTCCACATTGGTTACACGCTTTTCACCTTTTATTCACACACACAGTCATGTTTGGAATATCTTTCTGTACCATGTACGTATACTTTTTTCTTCACTAATGTCATTTCTCTTCTATTTATATTTTTATTCGTTTTTGCACTTGCATATTTATTTATATGTCTAAATATGCATATCTATACATGTCACTTAATATATATATATTTTTTATTTTTCATTATATATTTATATTTTTTGTATATACATAGTTTTGTGTACACTTATACTATATGAATTCACATAACCAATTTTATACATAGGTTCTACTCACTTTTTTATCACACATAGAAACATACAACATATAATGTTTTATCAATTTCGGGTCACTTTATTTCATATCACCATCATACATAATATAAATATATTTTTAATCTATTTATTTTTATGCATTTATTTCTCAATGATGTGCTTGACATATAACCATGATCGATGATAGAATTATAGTTCATAACGCCATCGCCATACTGTCAGTTTGGTACTTCATCCAATGTATAAATCAATACTATGTCTTTTGTTGCGACATCGTCCAGTCAGGCTAATCTGTATCCATACCCACCTATATATCCAGGCATGTACAGCTGTGCGCTTACGCCAGGGGGAGTGACTGGGCTATCTCGTGGCTCGTGCGTCTATATCCCGGTGGGCGGGGTTTCGCGACGTCAGCCGTCGTCGATCCCCCGCCCGCCTGGATGACGCGTGGCCAGGAGTGTGCCGTCGGCCATCTTTAGACCTGGCGCATGACGCCAGTACGGGCTAACACATTGCCTGGATGAGTAACGCCCCTATCATGCCTGATTGGATGCTGTGCATGTAAATGGAGGGTCCCACTGGAGAGACGCCACCCCCGGACGAAGGCATTTTGCCGAAACGCGCGTGGGATGTGACGTCTCTCGTTGTGCTAAGTGAGCCACATGGGTAGGTTACTTGTTTGCTCATCTCTTGATCTTGCTTGTCTATGTTCTGTTACTACGCACTGACCATTATACCCAGTCACCTGCATATATATGATTGCTGTACTGCCGTTCACATGCTGATCAGCTGGATCATTGTGACATGTGCGCCTGACATCCAGTACTTTGAGTGTTGGATTGTATCTCTCAATACCCATGCCGGTTACCAAGTGCTTACATTTTGCTCTCTGCACAGAGGGACGTCCTGTTCATGCTTTGCATGACTCATTTTTATTGTTTATGTATTTTGAATAAAGATTGTATTTTTCTATATGAGACTACTGTGTGTTAATTGTACCCCATACCTTGTAGGTGTTTCTTGCTCAAATATCGGGGTCAATACACCAAGATATACTTGCTTTATATATGTTTTTGTCCCTTTATGGTTTACGATTCTATAACTATACATATAGGTTGACATAAACTTTCCTGAATGTACCAATAGGTGATTATTGCAGGTTCCCCTGGCTTGGATTTTGTATAGACATGGTAAACTGTTGTTTGGCCAGCTACAACTCCACTATGGCGGTGCGGCATAGCGGGTCCACATACCCACAGATCGTGACATGTTCTAACACAGTCTTATACTGTCAGCGATGATTGGAAACTGTCAAAATGCAAGAATTTAGCAATTGCGTCAGTTTATACCAGCATTTTTCACACACGGTATAGACCACGGACAAAATTCATCTCCTTTCACATTCTTCCACTTCTCCCGTGCATGGGGATACCAAATATGTGTGCCTTATTATCACATAGAGATGTAGGAGGGCGGACGATAGAAGAAGCTTATTTCACAAATCGCTTTTTTTCAAAGCTGGTTTTACAAAACTCAACAGAGTTTCTATAAGGGTATGTTCACACGGCCAAATTTCAGACGTATACGAGGCGTATTATGCCTCGTTTTACGTCTGAAAATACGGCTCCAATACGTCGGCAAACATCTGCCCATTCATTTGAATGGGTTTGCCGACGTACTGTGCAGACGACCTGTTATTTACGCATCGTCGTTTGACAGCTGTCAAACGACGACGCATAAAAATACAGCCTCGTCAAAAGAAGTGCAGGACACTTCTTTGAACGTTTTTGGAGCTGTTTTCTCATAGACTCCAATGAAAACAGTTCCAAAAACGGACGTAAAAAACGCCGCGAAAACGGCGCGAAAAACGCCGCGAAAAATGCGAGTTGGTAAAAAAACGTCTGAAAAGCAGGGTCTGTTTTCCCTTGAAACCAGCTCTGGATTTTCAGACGTTTTTGTTGACTACGTGTGAACATACCCTCACACGTCCAAAATATCTGCTCTTGAAGCAGAAATCCCAAAATATTCATCTAGGGGTATAATTGGAATTTATTTTTTGGGGTTTTCTAAAATAAGAAATTGCAGGTTTATGCAAATGGAGCTCTCCAGCAGATGAACTTTAGAGAACATGCAAACATGACATCCACCCCCCACCCATTCCCTCCCCCACCCTTGGAGTAAAATCAGGGGAAAAATAAAAACGTAATGTAGGGCAAATATATTTTCAACGAATTAACTAAAATCTAATAATTCAGAACAGTGTGGTATTTTTTAAAACATGGCTCAATGCACAGGCCTGGTTGTGAGGGACATGAGGGACAGAAATATCGGGAATCTTTGCGGTGCCCGTCTTTTCTGCAGACGCGGCACTTTTTATGGGGGTTGCTTCTGGTTGGTGTTGGGGGAATCTGACTGATGAAGTGTCTTTCAGTCAGTCGCGTGACATCCTCAGACTGGGGGCATTCTCGGGTGTCCTGAACATCAAAAATGAGGCCTTCAATAATTTTCTCCTGGAAATCCAGGTATGTGTCTCTGCCTCTGTTTTTTTTGTAGAGCGCAGATGAGTTGTGGATTTGCCACCTGTAACAAATACACTTTTTTGTACCAGGTTTTAGTTTGGCGTTTTACTAAATAGGGCTGTAAAACCTGGTCGCTTAAATCCACCCCCCCCATGAACTTGTTATATTCGGACACGCTCACTGGTTTGTGCTTGTCCGATGTTGCCCCTCTTTCCCTCACTGCCACTGTTCCTGCGGTATGAATCGTGCTTCGCACATACACGTCTTTGCGATCCCTGAACTTGACCGCCAGCAATTCCTTGGATGCATAAGCACAGGAGTCCCCCTTTACCATGCGCTTCCCCACTAATTGCTGTGGAAAACCAATTCTGTTTTTGCTCATGGTACCACATGCCCCAGTCCTTGCAGCATGCAAATGCCTAAACGGGCACACTGGAATAAAAATTATCACAGTACAGGTGGTACCCCTGGTGAAGCAGAGGCTGCATTATCTCCCACACGATCTTACTGCTGGTGGAAAGATCAGGGGGGCATCCAGGAACATTTATTGTGCGGTCCCGCCCTTCATAAATCCTGAAGGCGGTGGTATATCCTGACCCACTTTCACACAGTTTGTAGAGCTTAACGCCATATCTTGCCCTTTTGGAAGGTAGATATTGGCGAAAGCTAAGTCTGCCATGAAAGTTGAGGAGGGATTCGTCCACACTTACATCCTGCTCAGGGGTGTAGAGTTGCAGAAATAAATTATTCAGGGAATTTATTAGCGGTCTTATTTTGAACAACCGATCCTGGTTTGCATCAATACTTGGGGGGGGCCTGTGCGTTGTCATTGAAGTGGAGGAACCTCATTATTGTCTCATAACGAGACCTGGGCATTACTGCAGAATATACTGAGGTGGCTTGGGCGGGTCTTGTTGACCAGTAAGACCTAATGGAGGGCTTTTTGACAATACCCATATTTAGGGTGAGCCCCAAAAATGTTTTTAATTCCTGCAAATTGGTGGGCGTCCAATCTCTGGCATGGGTGGATGAAGGTTTCTGCCTTATATATTGCGTGGCATATAAATTTGTTTCGTGGACAATCTGATTTAGGATGTCGTCCGTTATAAATAAATGGAAGTAATCCATTTGGACAAAATTTGTATTGTCCACGGTTATGCCAGGAGTGGCAGTAAATCCGTGGATTCTAGGCCCAAAAGATGGGGCAGGTGCCCATACAAGAGCCTGGACTGAAGGGACCAGGCTGTCCCGTGCTACAGCGCTACTTGGCCCTGCGCTTTCATGTTCTGCAGTTTCAACTGCATCAGGGACAACGTCCCCTGAAGATGAACCTGAAGTGACGCTGTCATCGTCACTACCTAAAACAGGTTCCATCTCGGACGCCATCTCTGATGCGGTCTCCGACTCAGACCACAGCATGGCGTATGCCTCCTCGGTGCTAAACAACTTCCTCACCATAACGTAACTAACACTAACTAAACAAATTATTATTATTTTTTTTATAAAACACACAAACTAACTGCTATATATATCTACACTACCGCTAACAAAAAATAAACCGCTATTGCTATATATATTATATATATATAATTATATACTCCCTACCTGCCTATTCTAATAGAATAAAAGAAAGAAAGATAGATAGATGGATAGATTGTATAGATAGATAGAAATCTATCTATACAGAGAATGTTTTATGAGTGTAACTGTATTTTTTTTCACAGTATTCTTCTGGCAGCAATTCTCCTGAGTCTCTTCTTCTCCTCAAACTGAAACAATGTTTGAGGAGAAGAAAAGAGGCAGGAGATTTACTGCCAGAAAAGTCAAAATAAAACAAATGTGGTCGCTGTGATAGGTTTTCACAGTGACCACATGTTCAGGGACCATCAGATTGGTCCCTGATACTCTGCCCAGTGCCCAGAGCTGTTGGTAACAGCGTGGGCACATGGCTGTGTGCACGCGATCGAGTGCACACTGTTTTCTATGAAGAAATGCATGTGATCGCTGTGATTGGTTGTCACAGCGATCACATGTTCAGGGGCCAAAAGATTGACCCCTGACATTCTGCCCAGTGCCCATGGCTGTTAGCAACAGCCAGGGCATAGAGCTGTGTGCACGCGATCACGCGTGCACAGTCTCTGAAGTGAAAGACAGACTTGGGGTATACTAACAATGCTCAGGCAAGGATCAGATGGGTTGGGCCCTTCTTATAGTCCAGGAAATCATGTGTGTTGATGATGGTGATTTCCTACATGTGCGTGCGCTGGCCCTTTAAGAGAGGGCACGAGCGTGCGCGCGCACCCTACGGGACAGAGCAGATCGTAGCAGAAGTGAGCGCTGGCGTCTCCTGGGGGATCCATGGCTGCGGGCCTCAGGTGAGTGGACCCGATGGCCCTGGACGCTACAGTATCCCCCTCTTACGCCACCTCTTCTTGGGACTAGAGCTAGAGAGGAACTTCTTAACAAGAGCAGAGGCATCAAGGTTCTCCTCCGGCTCCCAGGACCTCTCCTCAGGACCAAACCCTCTCCAGTCCACCAAATAGAAAGTCCTTCCTCCTACCCTCTTGCAGTCCAGGATCTCCCTAACCTCGAACACATCAGAAGAACTGCTGGGAGCAGTTGTGGAACAGGAAGTCTTGCTGTAGCAGTACAGGACCACTGGTTTCAGGAGGGACACATGAAAGGAGTTGGGGATTCTGAGGGTAGGAGGCAGCCGCAGTTTATAGGAGACAGGGTTAATCTGTTGCCGAATCTCAAAAGGACCGAGAAACCTGGGAGCAAACTTGTATGAAGGCACCCTCAAACGAATGTTCCATGAGGACAGCCAGACTTTGGTACCTGGAAGATACTGCGGCGGCTCTCTTCTTGTATCCGCTTTTCGCTTCATGCCCGGGTCTGTTGCCAGATTTACAGGAAGTCCCCAAATGCAGAGTCAGCAGCGGGTACCTGAGAAGTAGTAGACACTGGAAGAGGGACTCTAGGATGTTGACCGTATACAATGTAAAACGGAGTGGAAGTGGTGGACTCGCTTGTGTGGTTGTTGTACGAGAACTCGGCCCATGGAAGAAGCTGTACCCAGTTATCATGCTGTAAGGAAATGAAGTGACGGAGATAATTCTCCATGATCTGGTTGATCCTCTCGACTTGCCCATTGGACTGGGGGTGATAGACTGTGGAAAAGTCCAATATCACATCCAGGAGTTTACAGAGAGCCCTCCAGAACCTCGAGGTGAATTGAAACCCCCGATTGGACACAATGTGAAGGGCAAGCCATGCAAGCGGTAGATGTGCTGGATGAAGAGATTCGCCATTCGGGGAACAGAAGGTAGGCCGGTCAGTGGGATAAAATGTGCCATCTTCGAGAACCGGTCCACCACCACCCAGACAGTGTTGCATCCTGCTGAGGGAGGAAGGTCAGTGACAAAGTCCATCACAATGTGCTGCAAGGTGGCATTGGGTATAGGCACAGGTTGATGGAGGCCGGCAGGCTTGGAGTTAGTAACCTTGTTAGAAGCACACACCGTGCAAGAAGAGACAAAGTCCACCACATCCTTGGGCAGCGTGGGCCACCAAAAGTGACGAGCAATCAGGTCTCGGGTTTTACGAACACCAGGGTGCCCAGCCAGTTTAGAACTGTGTCCCCATCGGAGAATTCTTCTCCTGCCTGCTAATCGAACAAAAGTCCTCCCCGGAGGGATGTCTCTATCCTGCAAAGGATTGGCAGTGATAATGCAGGACGGGTCTATGATAGTTTGAAGAGACTCCACCGTGTCATCCGTTTCAAATGACCTGGACAGGGCATCGGCCCTCACATTCTTGTCAGCGGGACGGTAGTGGAGCACAAATTGTAAACGGGTGAAGAACAGCGGCCACCTGTTTTGACAGGGATTTAGTCGTTGAGCGGACTGAAGGTAGGTGAGGTTCATGTGGTCGGTGTAGATTAGGATGGGGTGAGCTGCGCCCTCCAGCAGATGTCTCCACTTCTCCAGAGCCAATTTGATGGCCAGTAGCTCCTGATCCCAAACAGAGTAAGTGCGCTCTGCAGAAGAAAAAAGTCTCGAGTAGTAGCCACATGCTACTGCCTTTCCTTTGGGGCTCCTCTGGAACAGAAGTGCGCCTGCACCAACATAAGAGGCATCCACCTCCAAAGAAAACTGTATATATACGTCAGGATGATAGAGGATCGAGGCAGAAGTAAAGGTTTTTTTGAGACTAAAAAATGTGGACTCTGCCTCTGGGGTCCACACCTTGGCGTTCACACCGTTCTTGGTAAGGGTGGAAATAGGAGATGTCAGTGATGAGACGTTTGGGATAAACTGCCGGTAGAAATTGGCAAATCCCAGGAAATGCTGTATGGACTTCAGACCTTGAGGACGTGGCCACTCCAGGACAGCTCTCACTTTCTCAGGATCCATCTTGAGACCTTGATCCGATATGATGTAGCCCAGGAAGTGCAGAGAACTCCTCTCAAAGACGCACTTCTCCAGCTTGGCGTATAAATGATTCTCCCTTAATCGTAGTAGAACTTGACGGACATGCCTCCGATGAGTCATCGGATCTGGGGAGAAAATCAAAATATCATCGAGATAAACAACAACACAGATACAGAGGAGATCTCGGAAGATATCATTAACGAGTTCCTGAAACACTGCAGGAGCGTTACACAGTCCGAAGGGCATCACTACGTATTCGTAGTGCCCGTCACGGGTGTTAAATGCTGTCTTCCATTCGTCACCCTGGCGGACCGGAGGGGAAGTGAGATGGGGACCAGCGCTCACAGATCCATGGCTGTGGGCATCAGGAGGTGAGTGGAACCGACGGCCCGCGGCCATAGATTCTGCATGTGAGTAAACTCGCTAATATACATTCCCGTCCCCCTTGGTGCTGTTTCTGAGATTTTCATAGATTTTTATAACGCTGATGAGGAACCGGAAGTCTAGTTGTACAGTCTTCTTTGGTGACGACACGACTCTTCGTCATGTGATCGGCCCCGCTGTACTCTATGTACTCGCTGTACTACTGCTCGTGCAGTATACGGAGCACAGCGCCGCTCTCTGAGAGGTTCCTCTGAGAGGTTCCTGTTGTTTCTCCTTTGCTTTATCCAATGCTAAAAACTAATAATGATTTTTTTTTTTTTTTTAAATGCAAGCCCCTCAGTTGGAGTCACTGGGACCCAACATTAGAATTTCATCTGATTTGACAGATTATGGCACAATTTTCTATGGGGAACTTATGGTGGTTATTTTGATATTCCCATACTGTTTTTTGACACAGACCACCTACCTAAACATTGCTACAGACAAATCCACCTCTTCATGGTAAAGGTATTTTATAATGCCAGTGCTGTCTTACATCAGGATAATGCCCCCGCCACACTGCAAAAATCGTTCAGGACTGATGTGAGGAACATGACAAAGAGTTCAAGGTGTTGACCTGGCCTCCATATTCTTAATTCAATCGATCATCTGTGAGATGTGCTGGAAAACAAATCCAATCCATGGAGACCCCTACTCACAATTTACAGGACTTAACCCCTTAATGACGAAGCCTAGGTTGGGCCTTAAGGCTCAGAGCCCATTTGTCTAAACTGACATTATCTAAGGGGAGACATTTCCTCAACCTATTGCAGGAAAATTTTATGGGCCAGTTTGTGGAAGACCCAACTAGAGGTGAAGCTCTGTTGGATCTGGTCATTTCTAATAATGCAGATCTTGTTGGGAATGTCAATGTTCGTGAAAACCTCGGTAACAGTGATCACAATATAGTTACATTTTACCTATACTGTAAAAAACAAACACAGGCTGGGAGGGCAAAAACATTTAATTTTAAGAAAACCAATTTCCCCAGGATGAAGGCGGCAATTCAGGATATAGACTGGGAAGAACTAATGTCACATAATGGGACAAATGATAAATGGGAGATTTTCAAATCTACTTTGGGTTATTATAGTGCAAAATGTATTCCTATAGGTAACAAGTATAAACGACTAAAATTAAATCCCACATGGCTTACACCTTCTGTGAAAGGGGCAATACATGACAAAAAAAGGGCATTTAAAAAATACAAATCTGAGGGTACATCTGAAGCCTTTGTAAAATATAAAGAGCTTAATAAAATCTGTAATAATGTAATACCGGTAAAATTAGCAAAAAATACAAAATGAAAGGCAGGTGGCCAAGGATAGTAAAACAAATCCCAAAAAATTCTTTAAGTATATAAATGCTAAAAAGCCAAGGTCTGAACATGTAGGACCCCTAGATAGTGGTAATGGGGAGTTGATCACAGGGGGTCAAGAGAAGGCAGAGTTACTAAATGGGTTCTTTAGCTCTGTATATACAACAGAAGAAAGAGCAGCTGATGTAGCCGGTGCCAGTGCTGTTAATATATCAGTTGATATATTGATTGGATGAATGTAGATATGGTCCAAGCTAAATAAAATAAAATAAATGTGCACAAGGCCCCGGGACCAGATGGGATACACGCTAGAATTCTTAAAGAGCTTAGTTCAGTTATTTCTGTCCCCCTTTTCATAATATTCAGAGAATCTCTAGTGACTGGAATAGTGCCAAGGGACTGGCGCAGGGCAAATGTGGTGCCTATTTTCAAAAAGGGCTCTAGGTCTTCCCCGGGTAATTATAGACCAGTAAGCTTAACATCCATCGTGGGGAAAATGTTTGAGGGGCTATTGAGGGACTATATACAGGATTATGTGACAATAAATAGCATTATAAGTGACAGCCAGCACGGTTTTACTAAGGACAGAAGTTGTCAAACTAACCTAATCTGTTTTTATGAAGAGGTGAGCAGAAGCCTAGACACAGCGGCCGCTGTGGATTTAGTGTTTTTGGACTTTGCAAAGGCATTTGACACTGTCCCCCATAGATGCCTAATGGGTAAATTAAGGACTATAGGTTTAGAAAATATAGTTTGTAATTGGATTGAGAATGGCTCAAGGACCGTATCCAGAGAGTTGTGGTCAATGATTCCTACTCTGAATGGTCCCCGGTTATAAGTGGTGCACCCCAGGGTTCAGTGCTGGGACCACTATTATTCAACTTATTTATTAATGATATAGAGCAGGGGTCTCAAGCACGCGGCCCGCGGGCCGCATGCGGCCCCTGGGGCTGTCATCTGCGGCCCACGGGACACAGAGCCGCTTGTATTGGCTCTGCTCCGAGACTCTGGAATTCCCTGACATCGCTGTCCACATATGAACAGCGATGTCTGGGGCTTCCCCAAAGCCGGAGTCCCGAGCAGAGCGCTGGTGTCGGCTCTGCTCCGGGACTCTTTGGAATTCCCTGACATCGCTGCCCATATATGGACAGTGTGTCAGGGTCTTGCCCAGAGCGGAGCAGAGCGCTGGTGTCGGCTCTGCTCCTGGACTCTGTGGAATTCCCTGACATCGCTGTCCACATATAAACAGCGATGTCTGGGGCTTCCCCAGAGCCGGAGTTCCGAGCAGAGCGCTGGTGTCGGCTCTGCTCCGGGACTCTGTGGAATTCCCTGACATCGCTGCCCATATATGGACAGTGTGTCAGGGTCTTGCCCAGAGCGGAGCAGAGCGCTGGTGTCGGCTCTGCTCCTGGACTCTGTGGAATTCCCTGACATCGCTGTCCACATATGAACAGCGATGTCTGGGGCTTCCCCAGAGCCGGAGTCCCGAGCAGAGCGCTGGTGTCGGCTCTGCTCCGGGACTCTGTGGAATTCCCTGACATCGCTGCCCATATATGGACAGTGTGTCAGGGTCTTCCCCAGAGCGGAGTCCCGGGCAGAGCGCTATTATCGGCTCTGCTCCGGGACTCTGGGGAAGCCTCTGACATCGCTGTCCATACATCGACAATGATGTCAGGGGCTTCCCCAGAGCAGGAGTCCCAGTGATGTCAGGAGCACAGCTGGAGTCCCAGGAAGAGCCTACTAGCGCTCTGCCTGGGACTCCAGCTCTGGGCAAGCCCCTGACATCACTGGGGCAGCCTCTACAGAGGGCACTGGGGCAGCCTCTACAGAGGGCACTGGGGCAGCCTCTACAGAGGGGACTGGGGCAGCCTCTACAGAGGGCACTGGGGCAGCCTCTTCAGAGGGCACTGGGGCAGCCTCTACAGAGGGCACTGGGGCAGCCTCTACAGAGGGCACTGGGGCAGCCTCTACAGAGGGCACTATGGCAGCCTCTACAGACGGCACTGTGGCAGCCTCTACAGAGGGCACTGTGGCAGCCTCTACAGAGGGCACTGTGGCAGCCTCTACAGAGGGCACTGTGGCAGCCTCTACAGAGGGCACTGTGGCAGCCTCTACAGAGGGCACTGTGGCGTTATCTACAAGTGGGTGTGTGTGACAGTATCTGAAGAGGACACTGGCATTATCTAGGGGTGTGTTGCATTATCTACAGAGGGCACTGTGGCCTTATCTACAGAGGGCACTGTGGCCTTATCTACAGAGGGCACTGTGGCCTTATCTACAGAGGGCACTGTGGCCTTATCTACAGAGGGCACTGTGGCCTTATCTACAGAGGGCACTGTGGCCTTATCTACAGAGGGCACTGTGGCCTTATCTACAGAGGGCACTGTGGCCTTATCTACAGAGGGCACTGTGGCCTTATCTACAGAGGGCACTGTGGCCTTATCCACAGAGGGCACTGCGGCAGCATCCACAGAGGGCACTGCGGCAGCATCCACAGAGGGCACTGCGGCACTATCTAAAAAGGGGCTGCCCAATCTTGACATGTGTGCTAACTGAGCCGCCGGACTGCATTTAGGGACACTTAAACTGGAAAGCTGGATTGTTGAAATAAGCACGTGGAGAAATATCTAAAATTTTAAACCTAGCGCTATTATTATAGTAATGTAGTGTTATTATTCTAGTAATATAGTGTTATAGTAGTTCAAATAACTAATTGATTAACAATAATTTTGTATTGTATCAAATTTGAAAGTAATGCGGCCAGTCAACTTCCCATTTTTTCTATATGCGGCCCACTTACCCAGCCGAGTTTGAGACCCCTGATATAGAGGATGGGATTAATAGCACTATTTCTATTTTTGCCGATGACACCAAGCTATGTAATATAGTTCAGTCTATGGAAGATGTTCATGAATTGCAAGCGGATTTAAACAAACTAAGTGTGTGGGCATCCACTTGGCAGATGAAGTTTAATGTAGATAAATGTAAAGTTATGCATCTGGGTACCAACAACCTGCATGCATCATATGTCCTAGAGGGAGCTACACTGGGGGAGTCACTTGTTGAGAAGGATCTGGGTGTACTTGTAAATCATAAACTAAATAACAGCATGCAGTGTCAATCAGCTGCTTCAAAGGCCAGCAGGATATTGTCGTGTATTAAAAGAGGCATGGACTCGCGGGACAGGGATGTAATATTGCCATTTTACAAAGCATTAGTGAGGCCTCATCTAAAATATGCAGTTCAGTTCTGGGCTCCAGTTCATAGAAAGGATGCCCTGCAGTTGGAAAAAATACAAAGAAGAGCAACAAAGCTAATTAGGGGCCTGGAGAATCTAAGTTATGAGGAAAGAATTAAACCTATTTAGCCTTGAAAAAAGACGACTAAGGGGGGACATGATTAATTTATATAAATATATTAATGGCACATACAAAAAATATGGTGAAATCCTGTTCCATGTAAAACCCCCTCAAAAAACAAGCGGGCACTCCCTCCGTCTGGAGAAAAAAAGGTTCAACCTGCAGAGGCGACAAGCCTTCTTTACTGTGAGAACTGTGAATCTATGGAATAGCCTACCGCAGGAGCTGGTCACTGCAGGGACAGTAGATGGCTTTCAAAAAGGGTTAGATAATTTCCTAGAACAAAAAAGTATTAGCTCCTATGTGTAGAAATTTTTTCCTTCCCTTTTCCCGTCCCTTGATTGAACTTGATGGACATGTGTCTTTTTTCAGCCGTACTAACTATGTAACTAGGACATGTGTCACTTTATGTGGTAATAACTTTGGAATGCCTTTATTTATCCAAGTGATTCTGAGACTGTTTTCTGGTGACACATTGAACTTTATGTTAGTGGTAAAATTTGGTTGATACATTCAGTGAAAAACAGAAAAAATTACAGAAAATGTGGTGTAAGGCAGATGGTTATACCACACAAAATAGTTATTAATTAACAATTTATTTTTTTAAATAAAGGACTTAATATTGAAAAAAGGTTTTTTATACAAGTGTTTTTTTTTTGTCTCACTAGGTGACTTGAAGTCAGGAATCCCTGATCGCTATTCTAATACACTGCACTACATGCGTAGTGCAGTGTAAAAGTGCTGTCAGTTACTCACTGACAGCAAACCTAAGGCAGGACAAACTAGGCTTCCGTAGATGACAAACCCGGAGGCCATTGTTAGGCCTCCTGTTGCCATAACATGATGGAATAGAACGTCAAGGAGCAGGAAGGGGTTAAAGGATCTGCTAACGTCTTGGTGCCAGATACCACAGGACACTTTTAGAGATCTTCTGAAATCCATGTCCCAACGGGTCAGAGCTATTATGGCAGCACGAGGAGGACTACACAAGGCAGGTGGTTTTAATGTTATGTCTGGATGGTGTATATGTTAGTAATTCATTTCTATTCATTTGTACATTGATGGAAATTAGGGTATGTTCACACGCAAACTCAAAAATATCTGAAAATACAGAGCTGTTTTCAAGGTTTTCAGCGTTTTTTATGGCCGTTTTTGGAGCTGTTTTCAATATTGTCTAGGAAAAACGGCTCCAAAAGCGGCCCAAGAAGTGACTTGCACTTCTTTTGTGAACATACCCTAAAAAAAGAGTAATTTTTCTGTGCTTTTTATGTTTACAATATATATCAATCACCCTAAATATTGTAATCTTGGGGCCTACATTGCTCCTATGTAAACATGGGAACGCCACCATTCTCACCAGTTTTAAGGAGTAATGTAAGTCTTAGGCCAAAATGTAGTAGTAGTCGAAACGCCAATCCAACCGAGATGGAATATGAAATATCCAAGATAGAAGGGAGTCCCAGGCATAAAATAAGATAAGATAACTTTATTAATCCCCGAAGGGAAATTCCAGTATCACATAAATGGATTCTGGGAAACGGCATCAGGGATCTTTTATTATTAGGTCTCTGTGCAGATTGAGATTCTGGCGTCCAAGGTGAAGATGATGAAGAAGACTAGGTGGTACTGTAGACAAAACAAAAATAATCAGACCAGACGATAATCACTCAGCAATATACTGGTGCCGAAGCTCCAGCCATGATTTCACAAAAATACTATAGATGTCAGTGATCATACCTGTACTGCTGGTGTTTCTTCTGCACCACAGCTGTTGGTACTTATCTCCTCCTCTTTCTTTGAAAGGCATGGACGCGGCACAAGGGACAGCGTGGATTTGTCGGGATCCAATGTGCAATACAAGGCAGATGGAATATGTGAGAACATGGCAGAACGGTGACTTGCTCTCCAATCTCATAGTCCTCTAGGCATATAGTGCAGGACTGGATGTCTTCGTTTTCAGTAAAGGTTCGAGATGGGAGTCTATCAATCTGCCTGCCTCTCCTGCCTCGCCGACGTTGTCTTCTCTGCACAGGTCTGCTGTCTGTGGTCTCTGTTGTCGACTGTTGGTTGGGAAGCAGCTGACTGGTGCTTGGTGTTGGCTCCACCAGCCTGTTAGATGTTTGCTGAGGAGATCTGCTTCCTTCTCTGGACGGCTGCAGGTTTGGTAGCGGCTCACTGGTGCTGGGGTCTTGTGTTGGTTCCTCCAGCCTTTCGGATCTCTCCTGAGTAGTTGATGGAGTAGACCCAGGCTGGGATTCTCCAGGAATTCTGAGCTCGGTCTCACTATTAATACGACGGCCAATTGTCGTTTCAGACTGTTCTATTGGCTCAGGTCGTAATGGGGACCGGCTTCTGTCCGCTCCGTCTTGCTGCAACCTACGGCGCGGTGGAACTTGACCACGTCTTCGTCTCCTGTCTGGGACATTGTCATGGTCTTCATCCTGTTCCACACTCTGACGCCTTCTATGTCCAGATCTTAATCTTCCATCAGCAATGCCTAGATGTGAAACAATGTGTATAACATATATTAATTCTGTACAGAAAAAATGGGAAAAAAGATCAATACCAGACATTTCCTATGGACTCGCGTGGCCTTCTTTCTAGAGGAAAGCTCCCATGTTTTTCTAATCTTGGACAACCGTTTTGATACTATGAATATATACACAGTCGAGTCACATTATTATAACTACTACTAATATCCAGAGTAACCGGCGTGTGCAGCACGGACAGCAGTAGACGGGCTGGGAGTGACTCAATAAGGTGCTGGTCAGTGGTCTCATATGTGGAGCCTCGCTGACTCCATACATCCCACATTTACTGGAGGGTGCGTGGGGGAGGATCCATAAAGCGAACAACACGATTCACGTGGTCCCACAGATGCTCAATTGGGTTCAAGTCTGGAGAAATAGGGGGCCAGGGAAGTACTTGGAAGTCTTGGTCGTGCTCTTCCAACCACTGTCGGGCATTTATAGTCGTGTGACATGTCGCATTGTCTTGCTTTAAGATTCCATTTGCTCCAGGGAAGACAATCAGCATGTATGGTGGATGTGATCTGTAACGATGGATTCATATCTAAATCGGTTCAGAGCCTTCCATATGGATGAGTGGCCCAGAGAATGCCATGGAAAAATACCCCAGACGCTGACGTCGCCGCCAGCTTTTTCCAGCAATGGTTGTAAAGTCCATCCTTTCGATGAAGCAGAAAACGTGATTTATCGGAGAAGACAACCCTTTGCCAATCATCGGTGCTCTGAGACCAATACTGCCGTGCAAATTGAAGCCATTTTCTCTGATGCACCTTTGTTACATAGGAGCAGTGACCATCCGTCGGGTTCGGAGCCCCATACGCAGTCGGGTTCGCTGAACTGTTGTATTAGACACACGTCTGGTAGCCAACGTTCACCTCTCAAATACATGGCACGTGGTGCTCTGCAGTTTCCATGTCCGTTATTCCCAATGGTGCCATTTATCCACTCACGATACACTGTCACCACAGCAGCACGCGAACAGTTCACAAACTGCGCTGTTTGAGAAATACCGCCGCCCTTGGTCCGAAAGCCAATAATCATCCCTTTTTGCAACTGAAAAACGGTGCATTTTTTGCGGACGCAAAACGGACACGTTTGTGTGAAACTAGCCTAAATGTATCTGATATAACAAGTTCCACTTACCTTGATTTATCCGGGAACTTTCGTCTATTGCAAGCTGCAAGAGTTCTCGGTAACTCATTGTTCCTTGTAGCAGGCGGCTTGATGTTTAAATTCAGGAACAATGGAAAAACGGGATTCCTCAATTCCACACCCTCCATTGTTCTGATGACATCACTGCCTGCAGTGATGTCATAATGCTTACGGTATGTCATAAACGGTCCCCTGCTCTGCATTATACCAATCACTGCAGGAAAGCCTCCAAATAAATAAATAAATAAATATATATTAAATTTTTTTATATTTACATATTGCAGCTGAAAATCTCTAATATTTGTTTAGTAAATGTTTCTCTATAATTGTTTAGTAAATGTTGTAGCACACAATTCATCTAAGTAAAAGTCTTAGTAACAGATTACCACAATGGAGAGGTGGAAATGTAACTTTATTTTTCTAAAACTAGATGGTTCTGGAGTAAATAAGAATCCTTTATAACCTAAAGAGGTTGTCTGGTATAAGAAACCCATTGTAAATACCCTATTGGGAATTCTAAGTTAAGAAAGGACAAGTCTCTTATTGATTTCACTGTGTAATGCTTAGTTTCTCCTGTGGTGGCGCTGCAGGGGAATTCAACACTTCTCAAGTTCCATCACAGATTAAATCTGATCGCTGGGGGTCACAATCAGCGACATTAAAGGAACAGTGTCATCACCCAAAAATTTTTTCATATGTTCAAGATGTTAGTGCTTTATTAAAAACGTTTATATTTATTTGTGTGTTTGTGTTTTACTTTTTCTTATTTTTACACTTTTTCTTCCCTATGGGGGCTGCCATTTTTTGTTCCATTTCTGTGTGTGTCGATTAACGACACATACAGACATGGAATACGGCAGCCACAGTCCCATAGGGACTGCGAACGGCTCCCGTCCCATTGACTGCAGTGTACGGCGTCTGTGTGGGAACTGCGCATGCGCCGCTCCCACACAGTCCTATTCGAAATTGGCGCCGTCCGGCGCCATTTTCCTGTGGACCGGAAGTCGCGGCCGGACAGTAATATTACTACTTCCGGTCGCGGCTTCCGGATTTGTGCACTTGCACCAGCGGCAGCAAACGGAGCGGACGGGCCGGAGGGAGCCGCGGCGGCAGGAGCAGGTAAGAGATTTCAATGTATGTTCGTGTTTGTGTGTGTTTACTACTGTATGTAAACCTACTACACTGTGGGTTAGCTCAAAAAATGGCGACACACAGTGTAGGAGGTTACATCGTTCAAACCCCTCGTTTATCCCGGCACTAGCCAGGATAAAGGAGGGGGGATGCTGAGAGCTCACTAGAGCGAGGGCTTTTAACCCAATGTTGCAATGCTGCAATTTTGGGAACAGCTCCATCTAGTGACCAAAAATGGGTAGTATTATAAATTAGAAATAATTTATAATATTTCCTGGACTCGTGCAAAAAAATAAAAAAAATTTGAACAATGTTTAATCACCCACACACTAAATGTTTAATTTTTAAAAAAAAAACATGTTTTTCTGGCAACACATTCCCTTTAAGCTGCACTATCTGGATGTACAAATTACACTGGATGAGGGCCGTATTGTGACAGACATTTACACCAAATCAACTGACTAAAAATAATTTTTTAATTTTAGCTTTCAACCCAAATCAGCACAAAAATAAAATTTCACAAAGCCAACTACATAGTGATAGAAAATGCAGCAGAACTTCGCATATAAATGAGACGGATATGTGAGAGGCAGATAGATAGGGCGTGCTCTAGCAAAGTAAAAAATGAGCCCCCCATTACTTTATTTTTCTGATCTGAAATGCCAAGATACAATCCCGTTAGTAAGCCCTAAATATACACCTCGTGCAATGAGCCATAATACAATTGTGGGGATCAGACCTTAACCACTTCCTGCCGCAGCCATTTTGAATTTTTTTATTTTTGTTCTTTCCTCCTCACCTTCCAAAAGCCACAACTTTTTTATTTTTCTGTTGATATATCCATATGAGGGCTTGATTTTTGCAGGACGAGTTGTAGTTTTTCATGGCACCATTTATTGTACTAATGAAATGGGAAACTGAAAGAACTTTCTTTGTGGGGTGAAAAAGGAAAAAAACAGATTTCTCCATTGTTTTTTGGGTTTAGTTTTTATAGAGATCACCGCGCGGTTTTGTTTCGCCATTATCTGAGAGCCATACGTTTTGTTTTCTTTCCGTCGCTGCAGCCGTGTGAGGGCTTGTTTTTTTGTGGCACGAGCTGTCGTTTTTATTGGTTCATGAGACTTTTTGATCATCTTTTATTCCATTGTTTGTGGGAGATGAGATGACCAAAAAACAGTGATTCTGCCCTCGACATTTTTTGTTTGTTTTAATGCATTCACCATGTGGGTTAAATAATGTTATATTGTTATAGCTCTGACTTTTACGGACGTGGCAATACAAGTTATGTTAATTTACTTTTTTTACATTGCTTTTTTTTAAACTTTAAATATTTTAACTTTATATATAAACTTAATTTAACTGTATTTTACTTTCTTTACTTGCCCTCTAGGGGACTTAAACCAGCAATCATTGGATCGCTTGCAGGATATACTGCAATACTAATGTATTGCAGTATATCGTGTTCTTTACCTGCTCTTATTAAGCCTTGCCAGGGGTGCTAAGATGGCAGACCTGAGGGCCTACATTAGTCCTCCAAGATGCAATGACAACCATCGGCACCCCGCAATCGCAGGGGGGCAATGGGCCGTCAGAGATGGCCACCCCCATCTTTCTAATGGCTTAGTTACCGCAGTTACTAGTGAGCTCAGCATCTAAGGGGTTAAACGAGTGGGATCGTAGTAATCTACGATTTCGCTCGTCGCAGTGAACTTTCAGTTGTAACATACAACCAACACCAGCAAATTATGGAGTGACCTCAGTCCGTGACACCACTCCATACTTCCCTCCTGGCCTACACCGTATATATACACGTTGGTTGTCGTGGAAGGGGCTAGGCAGCATTGAAGGGTTATGCTGCTATAAAGCAGATCTTCCCTTACAAAAACTAATGACGTTTTGGCAACCAAAGGTGCCCCCCTCAGCATCAGAGCCCCATAGCAGCTTCTATGGCTACTAGGGCTATAGTTATGTCCATGTACAGGGGGAAGATTTGATAGTAACACTACAGGTGATGTATTATCACAGTATACATCTAGTATTAGGATAAAATAGAATGACGTACCAGTCCCCAGACATTAGTAGATACGGGTCACTAAGCAAATCATGGTGGTTCCAAGTACCAGCCTCAGGACCAACACCTACAAGAGGAGGAGAGAGAATAAGGAGGTTAAAACGTGGCCAGGTGCGGTGGATTCACTGCTTGTACACAATGCATCTTGAAGGGGTTATGCGGGGACCAAAAATTATTAGCAGTGTTCTCACTGCATTATGTGATGTCACGGTTTGTGGGTATGTGGACCCACCAGGCCGCACCGCCATAGCAGCGAGGCAGCTGGCCAAACAACAGGGAACCCCAGAAATACAAAGTCCCGCACAAGGGTACCAGGATAGTCCAGACAGTGGCCGCAGCTCTGGCACGGATGGAGGTAGGTAACACAGGACGTGGCGGATGACACAGGTGCAGTAGACACGACTCCAACTAGTAGGCACAGGAACAAGAACACAGTACGGGATACAGGAACGGGTAACAGGGCACGGGTAACAACTGGAACGGGAAACAGTAAGGGACCATTTGAAAGACAGACTTGGGGTATACTAACAATGCTCAGGCAAGGATCAGATGGGTTGGGCCCTTCTTATAGTCCAGGAAATCATGTGTGTTGATGATGGTGATTTCCTACATGTGCGTGCGCTGGCCCTTTAAGAGCGGGCACGAGCGTGCGCGCGCACCCTACGGGACAGAGCAGATCGTACCAGAAGTGAGTGCTGGCGTCTCCTGGGAAGGAGATGGGAACCAGCGCTCACAGATCCATGGCTGCGGGCGTCAGGTGAGTGGACCCGATGGCCCTGGACGCTACAGTATCCCCCTCTTACGCCACCTCTTCTTGGGACTAGAGCTAGAGAGGAACTTCTTAACAAGAGCAGAGGCATCAAGGTTCTCCTCCGGCTCCCAGGACCTCTCCTCAGGACCAAACCCTCTCCAGTCCACCAAATAGAAAGTCCTTCCTCCTACCCTCTTGCAGTCCAGGATCTCCCTAACCTCGAACACATCAGAAGAACTGCTGGGAGCAGTTGTGGAACAGGAAGTCTTGCTGTAGCAGTACAGGACCACTGGTTTCAGGAGGGACACATGAAAGGAGTTGGGGATTCTGAGGGTAGGAGGCAGCCGCAGTTTATAGGAGACAGGGTTAATCTGTTGCCGAATCTCAAAAGGACCGAGAAACCTGGGAGCAAACTTGTATGAAGGCACCCTCAAACGAATGTTCCATGAGGACAGCCAGACTTTGGTACCTGGAAGATACTGCGGCGGCTCTCTTCTTGTATCCGCTTTTCGCTTCATGCCCGGGTCTGTTGCCAGATTTACAGGAAGTCCCCAAATGCAGAGTCAGCAGCGGGTACCTGAGAAGTAGTAGACACTGGAAGAGGGACTCTAGGATGTTGACCGTATACAATGTAAAACGGAGTGGAAGTGGTGGACTCGCTTGTGTGGTTGTTGTACGAGAACTCGGCCCATGGAAGAAGCTGTACCCAGTTATCATGCTGTAAGGAAATGAAGTGACGGAGATAATTCTCCATGATCTGGTTGATCCTCTCGACTTGCCCATTGGACTGGGGGTGATAGACTGTGGAAAAGTCCAATATCACATCCAGGAGTTTACAGAGAGCCCTCCAGAACCTCGAGGTGAATTGAAACCCCCGATTGGACACAATGTGAAGGGCAAGCCATGCAAGCGGTAGATGTGCTGGATGAAGAGATTCGCCATTCGGGGAACAGAAGGTAGGCCGGTCAGTGGGATAAAATGTGCCATCTTCGAGAACCGGTCCACCACCACCCAGACAGTGTTGCATCCTGCTGAGGGAGGAAGGTCAGTGACAAAGTCCATCACAATGTGCTGCAAGGTGGCATTGGGTATAGGCACAGGTTGATGGAGGCCGGCAGGCTTGGAGTTAGTAACCTTGTTAGAAGCACACACCGTGCAAGAAGAGACAAAGTCCACCACATCCTTGGGCAGCGTGGGCCACCAAAAGTGACGAGCAATCAGGTCTCGGGTTTTACGAACACCAGGGTGCCCAGCCAGTTTAGAACTGTGTCCCCATCGGAGAATTCTTCTCCTGCCTGCTAATCGAACAAAAGTCCTCCCCGGAGGGATGTCTCTATCCTGCAAAGGATTGGCAGTGATAATGCAGGACGGGTCTATGATAGTTTGAAGAGACTCCACCGTGTCATCCGTTTCAAATGACCTGGACAGGGCATCGGCCCTCACATTCTTGTCAGCGGGACGGTAGTGGAGCACAAATTGTAAACGGGTGAAGAACAGCGGCCACCTGTTTTGACAGGGATTTAGTCGTTGAGCGGACTGAAGGTAGGTGAGGTTCATGTGGTCGGTGTAGATTAGGATGGGGTGAGCTGCGCCCTCCAGCAGATGTCTCCACTTCTCCAGAGCCAATTTGATGGCCAGTAGCTCCTGATCCCAAACAGAGTAAGTGCGCTCTGCAGAAGAAAAAAGTCTCGAGTAGTAGCCACATGCTACTGCCTTTCCTTTGGGGCTCCTCTGGAACAGAAGTGCGCCTGCACCAACATAAGAGGCATCCACCTCCAAAGAAAACTGTATATATACGTCAGGATGATAGAGGATCGAGGCAGAAGTAAAGGTTTTTTTGAGACTAAAAAATGTGGACTCTGCCTCTGGGGTCCACACCTTGGCGTTCACACTGTTCTTGGTAAGGGTGGAAATAGGAGATGTCAGTGATGAGACGTTTGGGATAAACTGCCGGTAGAAATTGGCAAATCCCAGGAAATGCTGTATGGACTTCAGACCTTGAGGACGTGGCCACTCCAGGACAGCTCTCACTTTCTCAGGATCCATCTTGAGACCTTGATCCGATATGATGTAGCCCAGGAAGTGCAGAGAACTCCTCTCAAAGACGCACTTCTCCAGCTTGGCGTATAAATGATTCTCCCTTAATCGTAGTAGAACTTGACGGACATGCCTCCGATGAGTCATCGGATCTGGGGAGAAAATCAAAATATCATCGAGATAAACAACAACACAGATACAGAGGAGATCTCGGAAGATATCATTAACGAGTTCCTGAAACACTGCAGGAGCGTTACACAGTCCGAAGGGCATCACTACGTATTCGTAGTGCCCGTCACGGGTGTTAAATGCTGTCTTCCATTCGTCACCCTGGCGGACCGGAGGGGAAGTGAGATGGGGACCAGCGCTCACAGATCCATGGCTGTGGGCATCAGGAGGTGAGTGGAACCGACGGCCCGCGGCCATAGATTCTGCATGTGAGTAAACTCGCTAATATACATTCCCGTCCCCCTTGGTGCTGTTTCTGAGATTTTCATAGATTTTTATAACGCTGATGAGGAACCGGAAGTCTAGTTGTACAGTCTTCTTTGGTGACGACACGACTCTTCGTCATGTGATCGGCCCCGCTGTACTCTATGTACTCGCTGTACTACTGCTCGTGCAGTATACGGAGCACAGCGCCGCTCTCTGAGAGGTTCCTCTGAGAGGTTCCTGTTGTTTCTCCTTTGCTTTATCCAATGCTAAAAACTAATAATGATTTTTTTTTTTTTTTTAAATGCAAGCCCCTCAGTTGGAGTCACTGGGACCCAACATTAGAATTTCATCTGATTTGACAGATTATGGCACAATTTTCTATGGGGAACTTATGGTGGTTATTTTGATATTCCCATACTGTTTTTTGACACAGACCACCTACCTAAACATTGCTACAGACAAATCCACCTCTTCATGGTAAAGGTATTTTATAATGCCAGTGCTGTCTTACATCAGGATAATGCCCCCGCCACACTGCAAAAATCGTTCAGGACTGATGTGAGGAACATGACAAAGAGTTCAAGGTGTTGACCTGGCCTCCATATTCTTAATTCAATCGATCATCTGTGAGATGTGCTGGAAAACAAATCCAATCCATGGAGACCCCTACTCACAATTTACAGGACTTAACCCCTTAATGACGAAGCCTAGGTTGGGCCTTAAGGCTCAGAGCCCATTTGTCTAAACTGACATTATCTAAGGGGAGACATTTCCTCAACCTATTGCAGGAAAATTTTATGGGCCAGTTTGTGGAAGACCCAACTAGAGGTGAAGCTCTGTTGGATCTGGTCATTTCTAATAATGCAGATCTTGTTGGGAATGTCAATGTTCGTGAAAACCTCGGTAACAGTGATCACAATATAGTTACATTTTACCTATACTGTAAAAAACAAACACAGGCTGGGAGGGCAAAAACATTTAATTTTAAGAAAACCAATTTCCCCAGGATGAAGGCGGCAATTCAGGATATAGACTGGGAAGAACTAATGTCACATAATGGGACAAATGATAAATGGGAGATTTTCAAATCTACTTTGGGTTATTATAGTGCAAAATGTATTCCTATAGGTAACAAGTATAAACGACTAAAATTAAATCCCACATGGCTTACACCTTCTGTGAAAGGGGCAATACATGACAAAAAAAGGGCATTTAAAAAATACAAATCTGAGGGTACATCTGAAGCCTTTGTAAAATATAAAGAGCTTAATAAAATCTGTAATAATGTAATACCGGTAAAATTAGCAAAAAATACAAAATGAAAGGCAGGTGGCCAAGGATAGTAAAACAAATCCCAAAAAATTCTTTAAGTATATAAATGCTAAAAAGCCAAGGTCTGAACATGTAGGACCCCTAGATAGTGGTAATGGGGAGTTGATCACAGGGGGTCAAGAGAAGGCAGAGTTACTAAATGGGTTCTTTAGCTCTGTATATACAACAGAAGAAAGAGCAGCTGATGTAGCCGGTGCCAGTGCTGTTAATATATCAGTTGATATATTGATTGGATGAATGTAGATATGGTCCAAGCTAAATAAAATAAAATAAATGTGCACAAGGCCCCGGGACCAGATGGGATACACGCTAGAATTCTTAAAGAGCTTAGTTCAGTTATTTCTGTCCCCCTTTTCATAATATTCAGAGAATCTCTAGTGACTGGAATAGTGCCAAGGGACTGGCGCAGGGCAAATGTGGTGCCTATTTTCAAAAAGGGCTCTAGGTCTTCCCCGGGTAATTATAGACCAGTAAGCTTAACATCCATCGTGGGGAAAATGTTTGAGGGGCTATTGAGGGACTATATACAGGATTATGTGACAATAAATAGCATTATAAGTGACAGCCAGCACGGTTTTACTAAGGACAGAAGTTGTCAAACTAACCTAATCTGTTTTTATGAAGAGGTGAGCAGAAGCCTAGACACAGCGGCCGCTGTGGATTTAGTGTTTTTGGACTTTGCAAAGGCATTTGACACTGTCCCCCATAGATGCCTAATGGGTAAATTAAGGACTATAGGTTTAGAAAATATAGTTTGTAATTGGATTGAGAATGGCTCAAGGACCGTATCCAGAGAGTTGTGGTCAATGATTCCTACTCTGAATGGTCCCCGGTTATAAGTGGTGCACCCCAGGGTTCAGTGCTGGGACCACTATTATTCAACTTATTTATTAATGATATAGAGCAGGGGTCTCAAGCACGCGGCCCGCGGGCCGCATGCGGCCCCTGGGGCTGTCATCTGCGGCCCACGGGACACAGAGCCGCTTGTATTGGCTCTGCTCCGAGACTCTGGAATTCCCTGACATCGCTGTCCACATATGAACAGCGATGTCTGGGGCTTCCCCAAAGCCGGAGTCCCGAGCAGAGCGCTGGTGTCGGCTCTGCTCCGGGACTCTTTGGAATTCCCTGACATCGCTGCCCATATATGGACAGTGTGTCAGGGTCTTGCCCAGAGCGGAGCAGAGCGCTGGTGTCGGCTCTGCTCCTGGACTCTGTGGAATTCCCTGACATCGCTGTCCACATATAAACAGCGATGTCTGGGGCTTCCCCAGAGCCGGAGTCCCGAGCAGAGCGCTGGTGTCGGCTCTGCTCCGGGACTCTGTGGAATTCCCTGACATCGCTGCCCATATATGGACAGTGTGTCAGGGTCTTGCCCAGAGCGGAGCAGAGCGCTGGTGTCGGCTCTGCTCCTGGACTCTGTGGAATTCCCTGACATCGCTGTCCACATATGAACAGCGATGTCTGGGGCTTCCCCAGAGCCGGAGTCCCGAGCAGAGCGCTGGTGTCGGCTCTGCTCCGGGACTCTGTGGAATTCCCTGACATCGCTGCCCATATATGGACAGTGTGTCAGGGTCTTCCCCAGAGCGGAGTCCCGGGCAGAGCGCTATTATCGGCTCTGCTCCGGGACTCTGGGGAAGCCTCTGACATCGCTGTCCATACATCGACAATGATGTCAGGGGCTTCCCCAGAGCAGGAGTCCCAGTGATGTCAGGAGCACAGCTGGAGTCCCAGGAAGAGCCTACTAGCGCTCTGCCTGGGACTCCAGCTCTGGGCAAGCCCCTGACATCACTGGGGCAGCCTCTACAGAGGGCACTGGGGCAGCCTCTACAGAGGGGACTGGGGCAGCCTCTACAGAGGGCACTGGGGCAGCCTCTTCAGAGGGCACTGGGGCAGCCTCTACAGAGGGCACTGGGGCAGCCTCTACAGAGGGCACTGGGGCAGCCTCTACAGAGGGCACTATGGCAGCCTCTACAGACGGCACTGTGGCAGCCTCTACAGAGGGCACTGTGGCAGCCTCTACAGAGGGCACTGTGGCAGCCTCTACAGAGGGCACTGTGGCAGCCTCTACAGAGGGCACTGTGGCAGCCTCTACAGAGGGCACTGTGGCGTTATCTACAAGTGGGTGTGTGTGACAGTATCTGAAGAGGACACTGGCATTATCTAGGGGTGTGTTGCATTATCTACAGAGGGCACTGTGGCCTTATCTACAGAGGGCACTGTGGCCTTATCTACAGAGGGCACTGTGGCCTTATCTACAGAGGGCACTGTGGCCTTATCTACAGAGGGCACTGTGGCCTTATCTACAGAGGGCACTGTGGCCTTATCTACAGAGGGCACTGTGGCCTTATCTACAGAGGGCACTGTGGCCTTATCTACAGAGGGCACTGTGGCCTTATCTACAGAGGGCACTGTGGCCTTATCTACAGAGGGCACTGTGGCCTTATCCACAGAGGGCACTGCGGCAGCATCCACAGAGGGCACTGCGGCAGCATCCACAGAGGGCACTGCGGCACTATCTAAAAAGGGGCTGCCCAATCTTGACATGTGTGCTAACTGAGCCGCCGGACTGCATTTAGGGACACTTAAACTGGAAAGCTGGATTGTTGAAATAAGCACGTGGAGAAATATCTAAAATTTTAAACCTAGCGCTATTATTATAGTAATGTAGTGTTATTATTCTAGTAATATAGTGTTATAGTAGTTCAAATAACTAATTGATTAACAATAATTTTGTATTGTATCAAATTTGAAAGTAATGCGGCCAGTCAACTTCCCATTTTTTCTATATGCGGCCCACTTACCCAGCCGAGTTTGAGACCCCTGATATAGAGGATGGGATTAATAGCACTATTTCTATTTTTGCCGATGACACCAAGCTATGTAATATAGTTCAGTCTATGGAAGATGTTCATGAATTGCAAGCGGATTTAAACAAACTAAGTGTGTGGGCATCCACTTGGCAGATGAAGTTTAATGTAGATAAATGTAAAGTTATGCATCTGGGTACCAACAACCTGCATGCATCATATGTCCTAGAGGGAGCTACACTGGGGGAGTCACTTGTTGAGAAGGATCTGGGTGTACTTGTAAATCATAAACTAAATAACAGCATGCAGTGTCAATCAGCTGCTTCAAAGGCCAGCAGGATATTGTCGTGTATTAAAAGAGGCATGGACTCGCGGGACAAGGATGTAATATTGCCATTTTACAAAGCATTAGTGAGGCCTCATCTAAAATATGCAGTTCAGTTCTGGGCTCCAGTTCATAGAAAGGATGCCCTGCAGTTGGAAAAAATACAAAGAAGAGCAACGAAGCTAATTAGGGGCCTGGAGAATCTAAGTTATGAGGAAAGAATTAAACCTATTTAGCCTTGAAAAAAGACGACTAAGGGGGGACATGATTAATTTATATAAATATATTAATGGCACATACAAAAAATATGGTGAAATCCTGTTCCATGTAAAACCCCCTCAAAAAACAAGCGGGCACTCCCTCCGTCTGGAGAAAAAAAGGTTCAACCTGCAGAGGCGACAAGCCTTCTTTACTGTGAGAACTGTGAATCTATGGAATAGCCTACCGCAGGAGCTGGTCACTGCAGGGACAGTAGATGGCTTTCAAAAAGGGTTAGATAATTTCCTAGAACAAAAAAGTATTAGCTCCTATGTGTAGAAATTTTTTCCTTCCCTTTTCCCGTCCCTTGATTGAACTTGATGGACATGTGTCTTTTTTCAGCCGTACTAACTATGTAACTAGGACATGTGTCACTTTATGTGGTAATAACTTTGGAATGCCTTTATTTATCCAAGTGATTCTGAGACTGTTTTCTGGTGACACATTGAACTTTATGTTAGTGGTAAAATTTGGTTGATACATTCAGTGAAAAACAGAAAAAATTACAGAAAATGTGGTGTAAGGCAGATGGTTATACCACACAAAATAGTTATTAATTAACAATTTATTTTTTTAAATAAAGGACTTAATATTGAAAAAAGGTTTTTTATACAAGTGTTTTTTTTTTGTCTCACTAGGTGACTTGAAGTCAGGAATCCCTGATCGCTATTCTAATACACTGCACTACATGCGTAGTGCAGTGTAAAAGTGCTGTCAGTTACTCACTGACAGCAAACCTAAGGCAGGACAAACTAGGCTTCCGTAGATGACAAACCCGGAGGCCATTGTTAGGCCTCCTGTTGCCATAACATGATGGAATAGAACGTCAAGGAGCAGGAAGGGGTTAAAGGATCTGCTAACGTCTTGGTGCCAGATACCACAGGACACTTTTAGAGATCTTCTGAAATCCATGTCCCAACGGGTCAGAGCTATTATGGCAGCACGAGGAGGACTACACAAGGCAGGTGGTTTTAATGTTATGTCTGGATGGTGTATATGTTAGTAATTCATTTCTATTCATTTGTACATTGATGGAAATTAGGGTATGTTCACACGCAAACTCAAAAATATCTGAAAATACAGAGCTGTTTTCAAGGTTTTCAGCGTTTTTTATGGCCGTTTTTGGAGCTGTTTTCAATATTGTCTAGGAAAAACGGCTCCAAAAGCGGCCCAAGAAGTGACTTGCACTTCTTTTGTGAACATACCCTAAAAAAAGAGTAATTTTTCTGTGCTTTTTATGTTTACAATATATATCAATCACCCTAAATATTGTAATCTTGGGGCCTACATTGCTCCTATGTAAACATGGGAACGCCACCATTCTCACCAGTTTTAAGGAGTAATGTAAGTCTTAGGCCAAAATGTAGTAGTAGTCGAAACGCCAATCCAACCGAGATGGAATATGAAATATCCAAGATAGAAGGGAGTCCCAGGCATAAAATAAGATAAGATAACTTTATTAATCCCCGAAGGGAAATTCCAGTATCACATAAATGGATTCTGGGAAACGGCATCAGGGATCTTTTATTATTAGGTCTCTGTGCAGATTGAGATTCTGGCGTCCAAGGTGAAGATGATGAAGAAGACTAGGTGGTACTGTAGACAAAACAAAAATAATCAGACCAGACGATAATCACTCAGCAATATACTGGTGCCGAAGCTCCAGCCATGATTTCACAAAAATACTATAGATGTCAGTGATCATACCTGTACTGCTGGTGTTTCTTCTGCACCACAGCTGTTGGTACTTATCTCCTCCTCTTTCTTTGAAAGGCATGGACGCGGCACAAGGGACAGCGTGGATTTGTCGGGATCCAATGTGCAATACAAGGCAGATGGAATATGTGAGAACATGGCAGAACGGTGACTTGCTCTCCAATCTCATAGTCCTCTAGGCATATAGTGCAGGACTGGATGTCTTCGTTTTCAGTAAAGGTTCGAGATGGGAGTCTATCAATCTGCCTGCCTCTCCTGCCTCGCCGACGTTGTCTTCTCTGCACAGGTCTGCTGTCTGTGGTCTCTGTTGTCGACTGTTGGTTGGGAAGCAGCTGACTGGTGCTTGGTGTTGGCTCCACCAGCCTGTTAGATGTTTGCTGAGGAGATCTGCTTCCTTCTCTGGACGGCTGCAGGTTTGGTAGCGGCTCACTGGTGCTGGGGTCTTGTGTTGGTTCCTCCAGCCTTTCGGATCTCTCCTGAGTAGTTGATGGAGTAGACCCAGGCTGGGATTCTCCAGGAATTCTGAGCTCGGTCTCACTATTAATACGACGGCCAATTGTCGTTTCAGACTGTTCTATTGGCTCAGGTCGTAATGGGGACCGGCTTCTGTCCGCTCCGTCTTGCTGCAACCTACGGCGCGGTGGAACTTGACCACGTCTTCGTCTCCTGTCTGGGACATTGTCATGGTCTTCATCCTGTTCCACACTCTGACGCCTTCTATGTCCAGATCTTAATCTTCCATCAGCAATGCCTAGATGTGAAACAATGTGTATAACATATATTAATTCTGTACAGAAAAAATGGGAAAAAAGATCAATACCAGACATTTCCTATGGACTCGCGTGGCCTTCTTTCTAGAGGAAAGCTCCCATGTTTTTCTAATCTTGGACAACCGTTTTGATACTATGAATATATACACAGTCGAGTCACATTATTATAACTACTACTAATATCCAGAGTAACCGGCGTGTGCAGCACGGACAGCAGTAGACGGGCTGGGAGTGACTCAATAAGGTGCTGGTCAGTGGTCTCATATGTGGAGCCTCGCTGACTCCATACATCCCACATTTACTGGAGGGTGCGTGGGGGAGGATCCATAAAGCGAACAACACGATTCACGTGGTCCCACAGATGCTCAATTGGGTTCAAGTCTGGAGAAATAGGGGGCCAGGGAAGTACTTGGAAGTCTTGGTCGTGCTCTTCCAACCACTGTCGGGCATTTATAGTCGTGTGACATGTCGCATTGTCTTGCTTTAAGATTCCATTTGCTCCAGGGAAGACAATCAGCATGTATGGTGGATGTGATCTGTAACGATGGATTCATATCTAAATCGGTTCAGAGCCTTCCATATGGATGAGTGGCCCAGAGAATGCCATGGAAAAATACCCCAGACGCTGACGTCGCCGCCAGCTTTTTCCAGCAATGGTTGTAAAGTCCATCCTTTCGATGAAGCAGAAAACGTGATTTATCGGAGAAGACAACCCTTTGCCAATCATCGGTGCTCTGAGACCAATACTGCCGTGCAAATTGAAGCCATTTTCTCTGATGCACCTTTGTTACATAGGAGCAGTGACCATCCGTCGGGTTCGGAGCCCCATACGCAGTCGGGTTCGCTGAACTGTTGTATTAGACACACGTCTGGTAGCCAACGTTCACCTCTCAAATACATGGCACGTGGTGCTCTGCAGTTTCCATGTCCGTTATTCCCAATGGTGCCATTTATCCACTCACGATACACTGTCACCACAGCAGCACGCGAACAGTTCACAAACTGCGCTGTTTGAGAAATACCGCCGCCCTTGGTCCGAAAGCCAATAATCATCCCTTTTTGCAACTGAAAAACGGTGCATTTTTTGCGGACGCAAAACGGACACGTTTGTGTGAAACTAGCCTAAATGTATCTGATATAACAAGTTCCACTTACCTTGATTTATCCGGGAACTTTCGTCTATTGCAAGCTGCAAGAGTTCTCGGTAACTCATTGTTCCTTGTAGCTTGATGTTTAAATTCAGGAACAATGGAAAAACGGGATTCCTCAAATAAGAGGGAATCTACCACGATGTTCAGAAGTTGCACTGGTGTTTAAGTGCTCTGAACAGATGATGTAGTAGTCGCTTTGTAGCACAAATTCGCTCTTTGAAAAACCAAGTGAAGTTTCAGCATCAGCATCAACTCGAGATATGGCACTGATGTGACCGCGCTTGGGGTCCTTAGAACTTCACGCCATTGTGATGTCACTGCTATAGATGCCACACCCTCCATTGTTCTGATGACATCACTGCCTGCAGTGATGTCATAATGCTTACGGTATGTCATAAACGGTCCCCTGCTCTGCATTATACCAATCACTGCAGGAAAGCCTCCAAATAAATAAATAAATATATATTAAATTTTTTTATATTTACATATTTACATATTGCAGCTGAAAATCTCTAATATTTGTTTAGTAAATGTTTCTCTATAATTGTTTAGTAAATGTTGTAGCACACAATTCATCTAAGAAAAAGTCTTAGTAACAGATTACCACAATGGAGAGGTGGAAATGTAACTTTATTTTTCTAAAACTAGATGGTTCTGGAGTAAATAAGAATCCTTTATAACCTAAAGAGGTTGTCTGGTATAAGAAACCCATTGTAAATACCCTATTGGGAATTCTAAGTTAAGAAAGGACAAGTCTCTTATTGATTTCACTGTGTAATGCTTAGTTTCTCCTGTGGTGGCGCTGCAGGGGAATTCAACACTTCTCAAGTTCCATCACAGATTAAATCTGATCGCTGGGGGTCACAATCAGCGACATTAAAGGAACAGTGTCATCACCCAAAATTTTTTTCATATGTTCAAGATGTTAGTGCTTTATTAAAAACGTTTATATTTATTTGTGTGTTTGTGTTTTACTTTTTCTTATTTTTACACTTTTTCTTCCCTATGGGGGCTGCCATTTTTTGTTCCATTTCTGTGTGTGTCGATTAACGACACATACAGACATGGAATACGGCAGCCACAGTCCCATAGGGACTGCGAACGGCTCCCGTCCCATTGACTGCAGTGTACGGCGTCTGTGTGGGAACTGCGCATGCGCCGCTCCCACACAGTCCTATTCGAAATTGGCGCCGTCCGGCGCCATTTTCCTGTGGACCGGAAGTCGCGGCCGGACAGTAATATTACTACTTCCGGTCGCGGCTTCCGGATTTGTGCACTTGCACCAGCGGCAGCAAACGGAGCGGACGGGCCGGAGGGAGCCGCGGCGGCAGGAGCAGGTAAGAGATTTCAATGTATGTTCGTGTTTGTGTGTGTTTACTACTGTATGTAAACCTACTACACTGTGGGTTAGCTCAAAAAATGGCGACACACAGTGTAGGAGGTTACATCGTTCAAACCCCTCGTTTATCCCGGCACTAGCCAGGATAAAGGAGGGGGGATGCTGAGAGCTCACTAGAGCGAGGGCTTTTAACCCAATGTTGCAATGCTGCAATTTTGGGAACAGCTCCATCTAGTGACCAAAAATGGGTAGTATTATAAATTAGAAATAATTTATAATATTTCCTGGACTCGTGCAAAAAAATAAAAAAAATTTGAACAATGTTTAATCACCCACACACTAAATGTTTAATTTTTTAAAAAAAAACATGTTTTTCTGGCAACACATTCCCTTTAAGCTGCACTATCTGGATGTACAAATTACACTGGATGAGGGCCGTATTGTGACAGACATTTACACCAAATCAACTGACTAAAAATAATTTTTTAATTTTAGCTTTCAACCCAAATCAGCACAAAAATAAAATTTCACAAAGCCAACTACATAGTGATAGAAAATGCAGCAGAACTTCGCATATAAATGAGACGGATATGTGAGAGGCAGATAGATAGGGCGTGCTCTAGCAAAGTAAAAAATGAGCCCCCCATTACTTTATTTTTCTGATCTCAAATGCCAAGATACAATCCCGTTAGTAAGCCCTAAATATACACCTCGTGCAATGAGCCATAATACAATTGTGGGGATCAGACCTTAACCACTTCCTGCCGCAGCCATTTTGAATTTTTTTATTTTTGTTCTTTCCTCCTCACCTTCCAAAAGCCACAACTTTTTTATTTTTCTGTTGATATATCCATATGAGGGCTTGATTTTTGCAGGACGAGTTGTAGTTTTTCATGGCACCATTTATTGTACTAATGAAATGGGAAACTGAAAGAACTTTCTTTGTGGGGTGAAAAAGGAAAAAAACAGATTTCTCCATTGTTTTTTGGGTTTAGTTTTTATAGAGATCACCGCGCGGTTTTGTTTCGCCATTATCTGAGAGCCATACGTTTTGTTTTCTTTCCGTCGCTGCAGCCGTGTGAGGGCTTGTTTTTTTGTGGCACGAGCTGTCGTTTTTATTGGTTCATGAGACTTTTTGATCATCTTTTATTCCATTGTTTGTGGGAGATGAGATGACCAAAAAACAGTGATTCTGCCCTCGACATTTTTTGTTTGTTTTAATGCATTCACCATGTGGGTTAAATAATGTTATATTGTTATAGCTCTGACTTTTACGGACGTGGCAATACAAGTTATGTTAATTTACTTTTTTTACATTGCTTTTTTTTAAACTTTAAATATTTTAACTTTATATATAAACTTAATTTAACTGTATTTTACTTTCTTTACTTGCCCTCTAGGGGACTTAAACCAGCAATCATTGGATCGCTTGCAGGATATACTGCAATACTAATGTATTGCAGTATATCGTGTTCTTTACCTGCTCTTATTAAGCCTTGCCAGGGGTGCTAAGATGGCAGACCTGAGGGCCTACATTAGTCCTCCAAGATGCAATGACAACCATCGGCACCCCGCAATCGCAGGGGGGCAATGGGCCGTCAGAGATGGCCACCCCCATCTTTCTAATGGCTTAGTTACCGCAGTTACTAGTGAGCTCAGCATCTAAGGGGTTAAACGAGTGGGATCGTAGTAATCTACGATTTCGCTCGTCGCAGTGAACTTTCAGTTGTAACATACAACCAACACCAGCAAATTATGGAGTGACCTCAGTCCGTGACACCACTCCATACTTCCCTCCTGGCCTACACCGTATATATACACGTTGGTTGTCGTGGAAGGGGCTAGGCAGCATTGAAGGGTTATGCTGCTATAAAGCAGATCTTCCCTTACAAAAACTAATGACGTTTTGGCAACCAAAGGTGCCCCCCTCAGCATCAGAGCCCCATAGCAGCTTCTATGGCTACTAGGGCTATAGTTATGTCCATGTACAGGGGGAAGATTTGATAGTAACACTACAGGTGATGTATTATCACAGTATACATCTAGTATTAGGATAAAATAGAATGACGTACCAGTCCCCAGACATTAGTAGATACGGGTCACTAAGCAAATCATGGTGGTTCCAAGTACCAGCCTCAGGACCAACACCTACAAGAGGAGGAGAGAGAATAAGGAGGTTAAAACGTGGCCAGGTGCGGTGGATTCACTGCTTGTACACAATGCATCTTGAAGGGGTTATGCGGGGACCAAAAATTATTAGCAGTGTTCTCACTGCATTATGTGATGTCACGGTTTGTGGGTATGTGGACCCACCAGGCCGCACCGCCATAGCAGCGAGGCAGCTGGCCAAACAACAGGGAACCCCAGAAATACAAAGTCCCGCACAAGGGTACCAGGATAGTCCAGACAGTGGCCGCAGCTCTGGCACGGATGGAGGTAGGTAACACAGGACGTGGCGGATGACACAGGTGCAGTAGACACGACTCCAACTAGTAGGCACAGGAACAAGAACACAGTACGGGATACAGGAACGGGTAACAGGGCACGGGTAACAACTGGAACGGGAAACAGTAAGGGACCATTTGAAAGACAGACTTGGGGTATACTAACAATGCTCAGGCAAGGATCAGATGGGTTGGGCCCTTCTTATAGTCCAGGAAATCATGTGTGTTGATGATGGTGATTTCCTACATGTGCGTGCGCTGGCCCTTTAAGAGCGGGCACGAGCGTGCGCGCGCACCCTACGGGACAGAGCAGATCGTACCAGAAGTGAGTGCTGGCGTCTCCTGGGAAGGAGATGGGAACCAGCGCTCACAGATCCATGGCTGCGGGCGTCAGGTGAGTGGACCCGATGGCCCTGGACGCTACAGTATCCCCCTCTTACGCCACCTCTTCTTGGGACTAGAGCTAGAGAGGAACTTCTTAACAAGAGCAGAGGCATCAAGGTTCTCCTCCGGCTCCCAGGACCTCTCCTCAGGACCAAACCCTCTCCAGTCCACCAAATAGAAAGTCCTTCCTCCTACCCTCTTGCAGTCCAGGATCTCCCTAACCTCGAACACATCAGAAGAACTGCTGGGAGCAGTTGTGGAACAGGAAGTCTTGCTGTAGCAGTACAGGACCACTGGTTTCAGGAGGGACACATGAAAGGAGTTGGGGATTCTGAGGGTAGGAGGCAGCCGCAGTTTATAGGAGACAGGGTTAATCTGTTGCCGAATCTCAAAAGGACCGAGAAACCTGGGAGCAAACTTGTATGAAGGCACCCTCAAACGAATGTTCCATGAGGACAGCCAGACTTTGGTACCTGGAAGATACTGCGGCGGCTCTCTTCTTGTATCCGCTTTTCGCTTCATGCCCGGGTCTGTTGCCAGATTTACAGGAAGTCCCCAAATGCAGAGTCAGCAGCGGGTACCTGAGAAGTAGTAGACACTGGAAGAGGGACTCTAGGATGTTGACCGTATACAATGTAAAACGGAGTGGAAGTGGTGGACTCGCTTGTGTGGTTGTTGTACGAGAACTCGGCCCATGGAAGAAGCTGTACCCAGTTATCATGCTGTAAGGAAATGAAGTGACGGAGATAATTCTCCATGATCTGGTTGATCCTCTCGACTTGCCCATTGGACTGGGGGTGATAGACTGTGGAAAAGTCCAATATCACATCCAGGAGTTTACAGAGAGCCCTCCAGAACCTCGAGGTGAATTGAAACCCCCGATTGGACACAATGTGAAGGGCAAGCCATGCAAGCGGTAGATGTGCTGGATGAAGAGATTCGCCATTCGGGGAACAGAAGGTAGGCCGGTCAGTGGGATAAAATGTGCCATCTTCGAGAACCGGTCCACCACCACCCAGACAGTGTTGCATCCTGCTGAGGGAGGAAGGTCAGTGACAAAGTCCATCACAATGTGCTGCAAGGTGGCATTGGGTATAGGCACAGGTTGATGGAGGCCGGCAGGCTTGGAGTTAGTAACCTTGTTAGAAGCACACACCGTGCAAGAAGAGACAAAGTCCACCACATCCTTGGGCAGCGTGGGCCACCAAAAGTGACGAGCAATCAGGTCTCGGGTTTTACGAACACCAGGGTGCCCAGCCAGTTTAGAACTGTGTCCCCATCGGAGAATTCTTCTCCTGCCTGCTAATCGAACAAAAGTCCTCCCCGGAGGGATGTCTCTATCCTGCAAAGGATTGGCAGTGATAATGCAGGACGGGTCTATGATAGTTTGAAGAGACTCCACCGTGTCATCCGTTTCAAATGACCTGGACAGGGCATCGGCCCTCACATTCTTGTCAGCGGGACGGTAGTGGAGCACAAATTGTAAACGGGTGAAGAACAGCGGCCACCTGTTTTGACAGGGATTTAGTCGTTGAGCGGACTGAAGGTAGGTGAGGTTCATGTGGTCGGTGTAGATTAGGATGGGGTGAGCTGCGCCCTCCAGCAGATGTCTCCACTTCTCCAGAGCCAATTTGATGGCCAGTAGCTCCTGATCCCAAACAGAGTAAGTGCGCTCTGCAGAAGAAAAAAGTCTCGAGTAGTAGCCACATGCTACTGCCTTTCCTTTGAGGCTCCTCTGGAACAGAAGTGCGCCTGCACCAACATAAGAGGCATCCACCTCCAAAGAAAACTGTATATATACGTCAGGATGATAGAGGATCGAGGCAGAAGTAAAGGTTTTTTTGAGACTAAAAAATGTGGACTCTGCCTCTGGGGTCCACACCTTGGCGTTCACACCGTTCTTGGTAAGGGTGGAAATAGGAGATGTCAGTGATGAGACGTTTGGGATAAACTGCCGGTAGAAATTGGCAAATCCCAGGAAATGCTGTATGGACTTCAGACCTTGAGGACGTGGCCACTCCAGGACAGCTCTCACTTTCTCAGGATCCATCTTGAGACCTTGATCCGATATGATGTAGCCCAGGAAGTGCAGAGAACTCCTCTCAAAGACGCACTTCTCCAGCTTGGCGTATAAATGATTCTCCCTTAATCGTAGTAGAACTTGACGGACATGCCTCCGATGAGTCATCGGATCTGGGGAGAAAATCAAAATATCATCGAGATAAACAACAACACAGATACAGAGGAGATCTCGGAAGATATCATTAACGAGTTCCTGAAACACTGCAGGAGCGTTACACAGTCCGAAGGGCATCACTACGTATTCGTAGTGCCCGTCACGGGTGTTAAATGCTGTCTTCCATTCGTCACCCTGGCGGACCGGAGGGGAAGTGAGATGGGGACCAGCGCTCACAGATCCATGGCTGTGGGCATCAGGAGGTGAGTGGAACCGACGGCCCGCGGCCATAGATTCTGCATGTGAGTAAACTCGCTAATATACATTCCCGTCCCCCTTGGTGCTGTTTCTGAGATTTTCATAGATTTTTATAACGCTGATGAGGAACCGGAAGTCTAGTTGTACAGTCTTCTTTGGTGACGACACGACTCTTCGTCATGTGATCGGCCCCGCTGTACTCTATGTACTCGCTGTACTACTGCTCGTGCAGTATACGGAGCACAGCGCCGCTTTCTGAGAGGTTCCTCTGAGAGGTTCCTGTTGTTTCTCCTTTGCTTTATCCAATGCTAAAAACTAATAATGATTTTTTTTTTTTTTTTAAATGCAAGCCCCTCAGTTGGAGTCACTGGGACCCAACATTAGAATTTCATCTGATTTGACAGATTATGGCACAATTTTCTATGGGGAACTTATGGTGGTTATTTTGATATTCCCATACTGTTTTTTGACACAGACCACCTACCTAAACATTGCTACAGACAAATCCACCTCTTCATGGTAAAGGTATTTTATAATGCCAGTGCTGTCTTACATCAGGATAATGCCCCCGCCACACTGCAAAAATCGTTCAGGACTGATGTGAGGAACATGACAAAGAGTTCAAGGTGTTGACCTGGCCTCCATATTCTTAATTCAATCGATCATCTGTGAGATGTGCTGGAAAACAAATCCAATCCATGGAGACCCCTACTCACAATTTACAGGACTTAACCCCTTAATGACGAAGCCTAGGTTGGGCCTTAAGGCTCAGAGCCCATTTGTCTAAACTGACATTATCTAAGGGGAGACATTTCCTCAACCTATTGCAGGAAAATTTTATGGGCCAGTTTGTGGAAGACCCAACTAGAGGTGAAGCTCTGTTGGATCTGGTCATTTCTAATAATGCAGATCTTGTTGGGAATGTCAATGTTCGTGAAAACCTCGGTAACAGTGATCACAATATAGTTACATTTTACCTATACTGTAAAAAACAAACACAGGCTGGGAGGGCAAAAACATTTAATTTTAAGAAAACCAATTTCCCCAGGATGAAGGCGGCAATTCAGGATATAGACTGGGAAGAACTAATGTCACATAATGGGACAAATGATAAATGGGAGATTTTCAAATCTACTTTGGGTTATTATAGTGCAAAATGTATTCCTATAGGTAACAAGTATAAACGACTAAAATTAAATCCCACATGGCTTACACCTTCTGTGAAAGGGGCAATACATGACAAAAAAAGGGCATTTAAAAAATACAAATCTGAGGGTACATCTGAAGCCTTTGTAAAATATAAAGAGCTTAATAAAATCTGTAATAATGTAATACCGATAAAATTAGCAAAAAATACAAAATGAAAGGCAGGTGGCCAAGGATAGTAAAACAAATCCCAAAAAATTCTTTAAGTATATAAATGCTAAAAAGCCAAGGTCTGAACATGTAGGACCCCTAGATAGTGGTAATGGGGAGTTGATCACAGGGGGTCAAGAGAAGGCAGAGTTACTAAATGGGTTCTTTAGCTCTGTATATACAACAGAAGAAAGAGCAGCTGATGTAGCCGGTGCCAGTGCTGTTAATATATCAGTTGATATATTGATTGGATGAATGTAGATATGGTCCAAGCTAAATAAAATAAAATAAATGTGCACAAGGCCCCGGGACCAGATGGGATACACGCTAGAATTCTTAAAGAGCTTAGTTCAGTTATTTCTGTCCCCCTTTTCATAATATTCAGAGAATCTCTAGTGACTGGAATAGTGCCAAGGGACTGGCGCAGGGCAAATGTGGTGCCTATTTTCAAAAAGGGCTCTAGGTCTTCCCCGGGTAATTATAGACCAGTAAGCTTAACATCCATCGTGGGGAAAATGTTTGAGGGGCTATTGAGGGACTATATACAGGATTATGTGACAATAAATAGCATTATAAGTGACAGCCAGCACGGTTTTACTAAGGACAGAAGTTGTCAAACTAACCTAATCTGTTTTTATGAAGAGGTGAGCAGAAGCCTAGACACAGCGGCCGCTGTGGATTTAGTGTTTTTGGACTTTGCAAAGGCATTTGACACTGTCCCCCATAGATGCCTAATGGGTAAATTAAGGACTATAGGTTTAGAAAATATAGTTTGTAATTGGATTGAGAATGGCTCAAGGACCGTATCCAGAGAGTTGTGGTCAATGATTCCTACTCTGAATGGTCCCCGGTTATAAGTGGTGCACCCCAGCGTTCAGTGCTGGGACCACTATTATTCAACTTATTTATTAATGATATAGAGCAGGGGTCTCAAGCACGCGGCCCGCGGGCCGCATGCGGCCCCTGGGGCTGTCATCTGCGGCCCACGGGACACAGAGCCGCTTGTATTGGCTCTGCTCCGAGACTCTGGAATTCCCTGACATCGCTGTCCACATATGAACAGCGATGTCTGGGGCTTCCCCAAAGCCGGAGTCCCGAGCAGAGCGCTGGTGTCGGCTCTGCTCCGGGACTCTTTGGAATTCCCTGACATCGCTGCCCATATATGGACAGTGTGTCAGGGTCTTGCCCAGAGCGGAGCAGAGCGCTGGTGTCGGCTCTGCTCCTGGACTCTGTGGAATTCCCTGACATCGCTGTCCACATATAAACAGCGATGTCTGGGGCTTCCCCAGAGCCGGAGTCCCGAGCAGAGCGCTGGTGTCGGCTCTGCTCCGGGACTCTGTGGAATTCCCTGACATCGCTGCCCATATATGGACAGTGTGTCAGGGTCTTGCCCAGAGCGGAGCAGAGCGCTGGTGTCGGCTCTGCTCCTGGACTCTGTGGAATTCCCTGACATCGCTGTCCACATATGAACAGCGATGTCTGGGGCTTCCCCAGAGCCGGAGTCCCGAGCAGAGCGCTGGTGTCGGCTCTGCTCCGGGACTCTGTGGAATTCCCTGACATCGCTGCCCATATATGGACAGTGTGTCAGGGTCTTCCCCAGAGCGGAGTCCCGGGCAGAGCGCTATTATCGGCTCTGCTCCGGGACACTAGGGAAGCCTCTGACATCGCTGTCCATACATCGACAATGATGTCAGGGGCTTCCCCAGAGCAGGAGTCCCAGTGATGTCAGGAGCACAGCTGGAGTCCCAGGAAGAGCCTACTAGCGCTCTGCCTGGGACTCCAGCTCTGGGCAAGCCCCTGACATCACTGGGGCAGCCTCTACAGAGGGCACTGGGGCAGCCTCTACAGAGGGCACTGGGGCAGCCTCTACAGAGGGGACTGGGGCAGCCTCTACAGAGGGCACTGGGGCAGCCTCTTCAGAGGGCACTGGGGCAGCCTCTACAGAGGGCACTGGGGCAGCCTCTACAGAGGGCACTGGGGCAGCCTCTACAGAGGGCACTATGGCAGCCTCTACAGACGGCACTGTGGCAGCCTCTACAGAGGGCACTGTGGCAGCCTCTACAGAGGGCACTGTGGCAGCCTCTACAGAGGGCACTGTGGCAGCCTCTACAGAGGGCACTGTGGCAGCCTCTACAGAGGGCACTGTGGCAGCCTCTACAGAGGGCACTGTGGCGTTATCTACAAGTGGGTGTGTGTGACAGTATCTGAAGAGGACACTGGCATTATCTAGGGGTGTGTTGCATTATCTACAGAGGGCACTGTGGCCTTATCTACAGAGGGCACTGTGGCCTTATCTACAGAGGGCACTGTGGCCTTATCTACAGAGGGCACTGTGGCCTTATCTACAGAGGGCACTGTGGCCTTATCTACAGAGGGCACTGTGGCCTTATCTACAGAGGGCACTGTGGCCTTATCTACAGAGGGCACTGTGGCCTTATCTACAGAGGGCACTGTGGCCTTATCTACAGAGGGCACTGTGGCCTTATCCACAGAGGGCACTGCGGCAGCATCCACAGAGGGCACTGCGGCAGCATCCACAGAGGGCACTGCGGCACTATCTAAAAAGGGGCTGCCCAATCTTGACATGTGTGCTAACTGAGCCGCCGGACTGCATTTAGGGACACTTAAACTGGAAAGCTGGATTGTTGAAATAAGCACGTGGAGAAATATCTAAAATTTTAAACCTAGCGCTATTATTATAGTAATGTAGTGTTATTATTCTAGTAATATAGTGTTATAGTAGTTCAAATAACTAATTGATTAACAATAATTTTGTATTGTATCAAATTTGAAAGTAATGCGGCCAGTCAACTTCCCATTTTTTCTATATGCGGCCCACTTACCCAGCCGAGTTTGAGACCCCTGATATAGAGGATGGGATTAATAGCACTATTTCTATTTTTGCCGATGACACCAAGCTATGTAATATAGTTCAGTCTATGGAAGATGTTCATGAATTGCAAGCGGATTTAAACAAACTAAGTGTGTGGGCATCCACTTGGCAGATGAAGTTTAATGTAGATAAATGTAAAGTTATGCATCTGGGTACCAACAACCTGCATGCATCATATGTCCTAGAGGGAGCTACACTGGGGGAGTCACTTGTTGAGAAGGATCTGGGTGTACTTGTAAATCATAAACTAAATAACAGCATGCAGTGTCAATCAGCTGCTTCAAAGGCCAGCAGGATATTGTCGTGTATTAAAAGAGGCATGGACTCGCGGGACAGGGATGTAATATTGCCATTTTACAAAGCATTAGTGAGGCCTCATCTAAAATATGCAGTTCAGTTCTGGGCTCCAGTTCATAGAAAGGATGCCCTGCAGTTGGAAAAAATACAAAGAAGAGCAACGAAGCTAATTAGGGGCCTGGAGAATCTAAGTTATGAGGAAAGAATTAAACCTATTTAGCCTTGAAAAAAGACGACTAAGGGGGGACATGATTAATTTATATAAATATATTAATGGCACATACAAAAAATATGGTGAAATCCTGTTCCATGTAAAACCCCCTCAAAAAACAAGCGGGCACTCCCTCCGTCTGGAGAAAAAAAGGTTCAACCTGCAGAGGCGACAAGCCTTCTTTACTGTGAGAACTGTGAATCTATGGAATAGCCTACCGCAGGAGCTGGTCACTGCAGGGACAGTAGATGGCTTTAAAAAAGGGTTAGATAATTTCCTAGAACAAAAAAGTATTAGCTCCTATGTGTAGAAATTTTTTCCTTCCCTTTTCCCGTCCCTTGATTGAACTTGATGGACATGTGTCTTTTTTCAGCCGTACTAACTATGTAACTAGGACATGTGTCACTTTATGTGGTAATAACTTTGGAATGCCTTTATTTATCCAAGTGATTCTGAGACTGTTTTCTGGTGACACATTGAACTTTATGTTAGTGGTAAAATTTGGTTGATACATTCAGTGAAAAACAGAAAAAATTACAGAAAATGTGGTGTAAGGCAGATGGTTATACCACACAAAATAGTTATTAATTAACAATTTATTTTTTTAAATAAAGGACTTAATATTGAAAAAAGGTTTTTTATACAAGTGTTTTTTTTTTGTCTCACTAGGTGACTTGAAGTCAGGAATCCCTGATCGCTATTCTAATACACTGCACTACATGCGTAGTGCAGTGTAAAAGTGCTGTCAGTTACTCACTGACAGCAAACCTAAGGCAGGACAAACTAGGCTTCCGTAGATGACAAACCCGGAGGCCATTGTTAGGCCTCCTGTTGCCATAACATGATGGAATAGAACGTCAAGGAGCAGGAAGGGGTTAAAGGATCTGCTAACGTCTTGGTGCCAGATACCACAGGACACTTTTAGAGATCTTCTGAAATCCATGTCCCAACGGGTCAGAGCTATTATGGCAGCACGAGGAGGACTATACAAGGCAGGTGGTTTTAATGTTATGTCTGGATGGTGTATATGTTAGTAATTCATTTCTATTCATTTGTACATTGATGGAAATTAGGGTATGTTCACACGCAAACTCAAAAATATCTGAAAATACAGAGCTGTTTTCAAGGTTTTCAGCGTTTTTTATGGCCGTTTTTGGAGCTGTTTTCAATATTGTCTAGGAAAAACGGCTCCAAAAGCGGCCCAAGAAGTGACTTGCACTTCTTTTGTGAACATACCCTAAAAAAAGAGTAATTTTTCTGTGCTTTTTATGTTTACAATATATATCAATCACCCTAAATATTGTAATCTTGGGGCCTACATTGCTCCTATGTAAACATGGGAACGCCACCATTCTCACCAGTTTTAAGGAGTAATGTAAGTCTTAGGCCAAAATGTAGTAGTAGTCGAAACGCCAATCCAACCGAGATGGAATATGAAATATCCAAGATAGAAGGGAGTCCCAGGCATAAAATAAGATAAGATAACTTTATTAATCCCCGAAGGGAAATTCCAGTATCACATAAATGGATTCTGGGAAACGGCATCAGGGATCTTTTATTATTAGGTCTCTGTGCAGATTGAGATTCTGGCGTCCAAGGTGAAGATGATGAAGAAGACTAGGTGGTACTGTAGACAAAACAAAAATAATCAGACCAGACGATAATTACTCAGCAATATACTGGTGCCGAAGCTCCAGCCATGATTTCACAAAAATACTATAGATGTCAGTGATCATACCTGTACTGCTGGTGTTTCTTCTGCACCACAGCTGTTGGTACTTATCTCCTCCTCTTTCTTTGAAAGGCATGGACGCGGCACAAGGGACAGCGTGGATTTGTCGGGATCCAATGTGCAATACAAGGCAGATGGAATATGTGAGAACATGGCAGAACGGTGACTTGCTCTCCAATCTCATAGTCCTCTAGGCATATAGTGCAGGACTGGATGTCTTCGTTTTCAGTAAAGGTTCGAGATGGGAGTCTATCAATCTGCCTGCCTCTCCTGCCTCGCCGACGTTGTCTTCTCTGCACAGGTCTGCTGTCTGTGGTCTCTGTTGTCGACTGTTGGTTGGGAAGCAGCTGACTGGTGCTTGGTGTTGGCTCCACCAGCCTGTTAGATGTTTGCTGAGGAGATCTGCTTCCTTCTCTGGACGGCTGCAGGTTTGGTAGCGGCTCACTGGTGCTGGGGTCTTGTGTTGGTTCCTCCAGCCTTTCGGATCTCTCCTGAGTAGTTGATGGAGTAGACCCAGGCTGGGATTCTCCAGGAATTCTGAGCTCGGTCTCACTATTAATACGACGGCCAATTGTCGTTTCAGACTGTTCTATTGGCTCAGGTCGTAATGGGGACCGGCTTCTGTCCGCTCCGTCTTGCTGCAACCTACGGCGCGGTGGAACTTGACCACGTCTTCGTCTCCTGTCTGGGACATTGTCATGGTCTTCATCCTGTTCCACACTCTGACGCCTTCTATGTCCAGATCTTAATCTTCCATCAGCAATGCCTAGATGTGAAACAATGTGTATAACATATATTAATTCTGTACAGAAAAAATGGGAAAAAAGATCAATACCAGACATTTCCTATGGACTCGCGTGGCCTTCTTTCTAGAGGAAAGCTCCCATGTTTTTCTAATCTTGGACAACCGTTTTGATACTATGAATATATACACAGTCGAGTCACATTATTATAACTACTACTAATATCCAGAGTAACCGGCGTGTGCAGCACGGACAGCAGTAGACGGGCTGGGAGTGACTCAATAAGGTGCTGGTCAGTGGTCTCATATGTGGAGCCTCGCTGACTCCATACATCCCACATTTACTGGAGGGTGCGTGGGGGAGGATCCATAAAGCGAACAACACGATTCACGTGGTCCCACAGATGCTCAATTGGGTTCAAGTCTGGAGAAATAGGGGGCCAGGGAAGTACTTGGAAGTCTTGGTCGTGCTCTTCCAACCACTGTCGGGCATTTATAGTCGTGTGACATGTCGCATTGTCTTGCTTTAAGATTCCATTTGCTCCAGGGAAGACAATCAGCATGTATGGTGGATGTGATCTGTAACGATGGATTCATATCTAAATCGGTTCAGAGCCTTCCATATGGATGAGTGGCCCAGAGAATGCCATGGAAAAATACCCCAGACGCTGACGTCGCCGCCAGCTTTTTCCAGCAATGGTTGTAAAGTCCATCCTTTCGATGAAGCAGAAAACGTGATTTATCAGAGAAGACAACCCTTTGCCAATCATCGGTGCTCTGAGACCAATACTGCCGTGCAAATTGAAGCCATTTTCTCTGATGCACCTTTGTTACATAGGAGCAGTGACCATCCGTCGGGTTCGGAGCCCCATACGCAGTCGGGTTCGCTGAACTGTTGTATTAGACACACGTCTGGTAGCCAACGTTCACCTCTCAAATACATGGCACGTGGTGCTCTGCAGTTTCCATGTCCGTTATTCCCAATGATGCCATTTGTCCACTCACGATACACTGTCACCACAGCAGCACGCGAACAGTTCACAAACTGCGCTGTTTGAGAAATACCGCCGCCCTTGGTCCGAAAGCCAATAATCATCCCTTTTTGCAACTGAAAAACGGTGCATTTTTTGCGGACGCAAAACGGACACGTTTGTGTGAAACTAGCCTAAATGTATCTGATATAACAAGTTCCACTTACCTTGATTTATCCGGGAACTTTCGTCTATTGCAAGCTGCAAGAGTTCTCGGTAACTCATTGTTCCTTGTAGCAGGCGGCTTGATGTTTAAATTCAGGAACAATGGAAAAACGGGATTCCTCAAATAAGAGGGAATCTACCACGATGTTCAGAAGTTGCACTGGTGTTTAAGTGCTCTGAACAGATGATGTAGTAGTCGCTTTGTAGCACAAATTCGCTCTTTGAAAAACCAAGTGAAGTTTCAGCATCAGCATCAACTCGAGATATGGCACTGATGTGACCGCGCTTGGGGTCCTTAGAACTTCACGCCATTGTGATGTCACTGCTATAGATGCCACACCCTCCATTGTTCTGATGACATCACTGCCTGCAGTGATGTCATAATGCTTACGGTATGTCATAAACGGTCCCCTGCTCTGCATTATACCAATCACTGCAGGAAAGCCTCCAAATAAATAAATAAATAAATATATATTAAATTTTTTTATATTTACATATTGCAGCTGAAAATCTCTAATATTTGTTTAGTAAATGTTTCTCTATAATTGTTTAGTAAATGTTGTAGCACACAATTCATCTAAGTAAAAGTCTTAGTAACAGATTACCACAATGGAGAGGTGGAAATGTAACTTTATTTTTCTAAAACTAGATGGTTCTGGAGTAAATAAGAATCCTTTATAACCTAAAGAGGTTGTCTGGTATAAGAAACCCATTGTAAATACCCTATTGGGAATTCTAAGTTAAGAAAGGACAAGTCTCTTATTGATTTCACTGTGTAATGCTTAGTTTCTCCTGTGGTGGCGCTGCAGGGGAATTCAACACTTCTCAAGTTCCATCACAGATTAAATCTGATCGCTGGGGGTCACAATCAGCGACATTAAAGGAACAGTGTCATCACCCAAAATTTTTTTCATATGTTCAAGATGTTAGTGCTTTATTAAAAACGTTTATATTTATTTGTGTGTTTGTGTTTTACTTTTTCTTATTTTTACACTTTTTCTTCCCTATGGGGGCTGCCATTTTTTGTTCCATTTCTGTGTGTGTCGATTAACGACACATACAGACATGGAATACGGCAGCCACAGTCCCATAGGGACTGCGAACGGCTCCCGTCCCATTGACTGCAGTGTACGGCGTCTGTGTGGGAACTGCGCATGCGCCGCTCCCACACAGTCCTATTCGAAATTGGCGCCGTCCGGCGCCATTTTCCTGTGGACCGGAAGTCGCGGCCGGACAGTAATATTACTACTTCCGGTCGCGGCTTCCGGATTTGTGCACTTGCACCAGCGGCAGCAAACGGAGCGGACGGGCCGGAGGGAGCCGCGGCGGCAGGAGCAGGTAAGAGATTTCAATGTATGTTCGTGTTTGTGTGTGTTTACTACTGTATGTAAACCTACTACACTGTGGGTTAGCTCAAAAAATGGTGACACACAGTGTAGGAGGTTACATCGTTCAAACCCCTCGTTTATCCCGGCACTAGCCAGGATAAAGGAGGGGGGATGCTGAGAGCTCACTAGAGCGAGGGCTTTTAACCCAATGTTGCAATGCTGCAATTTTGGGAACAGCTCCATCTAGTGACCAAAAATGGGTAGTATTATAAATTAGAAATAATTTATAATATTTCCTGGACTCGTGCAAAAAAATAAAAAAAATTTGAACAATGTTTAATCACCCACACACTAAATGTTTAATTTTTAAAAAAAAAACATGTTTTTCTGGCAACACATTCCCTTTAAGCTGCACTATCTGGATGTACAAATTACACTGGATGAGGGCCGTATTGTGACAGACATTTACACCAAATCAACTGACTAAAAATAATTTTTTAATTTTAGCTTTCAACCCAAATCAGCACAAAAATAAAATTTCACAAAGCCAACTACATAGTGATAGAAAATGCAGCAGAACTTCGCATATAAATGAGACGGATATGTGAGAGGCAGATAGATAGGGCGTGCTCTAGCAAAGTAAAAAATGAGCCCCCCATTACTTTATTTTTCTGATCTCAAATGCCAAGATACAATCCCGTTAGTAAGCCCTAAATATACACCTCGTGCAATGAGCCATAATACAATTGTGGGGATCAGACCTTAACCACTTCCTGCCGCAGCCATTTTGAATTTTTTTATTTTTGTTCTTTCCTCCTCACCTTCCAAAAGCCACAACTTTTTTATTTTTCTGTTGATATATCCATATGAGGGCTTGATTTTTGCAGGACGAGTTGTAGTTTTTCATGGCACCATTTATTGTACTAATGAAATGGGAAACTGAAAGAACTTTCTTTGTGGGGTGAAAAAGGAAAAAAACTGATTTCTCCATTGTTTTTTGGGTTTAGTTTTTATGGAGATCACCGCGCGGTTTTGTTTCGCCATTATCTGAGAGCCATACGTTTTGTTTTCTTTCCGTCGCTGCAGCCGTGTGAGGGCTTGTTTTTTTGTGGCACGAGCTGTCGTTTTTATTGGTTCATGAGACTTTTTGATCATCTTTTATTCCATTGTTTGTGGGAGATGAGATGACCAAAAAACAGTGATTCTGCCCTCGACATTTTTTGTTTGTTTTAATGCATTCACCATGTGGGTTAAATAATGTTATATTGTTATAGCTCTGACTTTTACGGACGTGGCAATACAAGTTATGTTAATTTACTTTTTTTACATTGCTTTTTTTTAAACTTTAAATATTTTAACTTTATATATAAACTTAATTTAACTGTATTTTACTTTCTTTACTTGCCCTCTAGGGGACTTAAACCAGCAATCATTGGATCGCTTGCAGGATATACTGCAATACTAATGTATTGCAGTATATCGTGTTCTTTACCTGCTCTTATTAAGCCTTGCCAGGGGTGCTAAGATGGCAGACCTGAGGGCCTACATTAGTCCTCCAAGATGCAATGACAACCATCGGCACCCCGCAATCGCAGGGGGGCAATGGGCCGTCAGAGATGGCCACCCCCATCTTTCTAATGGCTTAGTTACCGCAGTTACTAGTGAGCTCAGCATCTAAGGGGTTAAACGAGTGGGATCGTAGTAATCTACGATTTCGCTCGTCGCAGTGAACTTTCAGTTGTAACATACAACCAACACCAGCAAATTATGGAGTGACCTCAGTCCGTGACACCACTCCATACTTCCCTCCTGGCCTACACCGTATATATACACGTTGGTTGTCGTGGAAGGGGCTAGGCAGCATTGAAGGGTTATGCTGCTATAAAGCAGATCTTCCCTTACAAAAACTAATGACGTTTTGGCAACCAAAGGTGCCCCCCTCAGCATCAGAGCCCCATAGCAGCTTCTTTGGCTACTAGGGCTATAGTTATGTCCATGTACAGGGGGAAGATTTGACAGTAACACTACAGGTGATGTATTATCACAGTATACATCTAGTATTAGGATAAAATAGAATGACGTACCAGTCCCCAGACATTAGTAGATACGGGTCACTAAGCAAATCATGGTGGTTCCAAGTACCAGGCTCAGGACCAACACCTAGAAGAGGAGGAGAGAGAATAAGGAGGTTAAAACGTGGCCAGGTGCGGTGGATTCACTGCTTGTACACAATGCATCTTAAAGGGGTTATGCGGGGACCAAAAATTATTAGCAGTGTTCTCACTGCATTATGTGATGTCACGGTTTTTGGGTATGTGGACCCACCAGGCCGCACCGCCATAGCAGCGAGGCAGCTGGCCAAATAACAGGGAACCCCTGAAATACAAAGTCCCGCACAAGGGTACCAGGATAGTCCAGACAGTGGCCGCAGCTCTGGCACGGATGGAGGTAGGTAACACAGGACGTGGCGGATGACACAGGTGCAGTAGACACGACTCCAACTAGTAGGCACAGGAACAAGAACACAGTACGGGATACAGGAACGGGTAACAGGGCACGGGTAACAACTGGAACGGGAAACAGTAAGGGACCATTTGAAAGACGGACTTGGGGTATACTAACAATGCTCAGGCAAGGATCAGATGGGTTGGGCCGTTCTTATAGTCCAGGAAATCATGTGTGTTGATGATGGTGATTTCCTACATGTGCGTGCGCTGGCCCTTTAAGAGAGGGCACGAGCATGCGCGCGCACCCTACGGGACAGAGCAGATCGTAGCAGAAGTGAGCTCTGGCGTCTCCTGGGAAGGAGATGGGAACCAGCGCTCACAGATCCATGGCTGCGGGCGTCAGGTGAGTGGAACCGATGGCCCTGGATGCTACAGTATCCCCCCCTCTTACACCCCCTCTTCTTGGGACTAGAGCTAGAGAGGAACTTCTTAACAAGAGCAGAGGCTTTAAGGTTCTCCTCCGGCTCCCAGGACCTCTCCTCAGGACCAAACCCTCTCCAGTCCACCAAATAGAAAGTCCTTCCTCCTACCCTCTTGCAGTCCAGGATCTCCCTCACCTCGAACACATCAGAAGAACTGCTGGGAGCATTTGTGGAACAGGAAGTCTTGCTGTAGCAGTTCAGGACCACTGGTTTCAGGAGGGACACATGAAAGGAGTTGGGGATTCTGAGGGTAGGAGGCAGCCGCAGTTAATAGGAGACAGGGTTAATCTGTTGCCGAATCTCAAAAGGACAGAGAAACCTGGTAGCAAACTTGTATGAAAGCACCCTCAAACAAATGTTCCATGAGGACAGCCAGACTTTGGTACCTGGAAGATACTGTGGCGGCTCTCTTCTTGTATCCGCTTTTCGCTTCATGCCCGGGTCTGTTGCCAGATTTACAGGAAGTCCCCAAATGCAGAGTCAGCAGCGGGTACCTGAGAAGTAGTAGACACTGGAAGAGGGACTCTAGGATGTTGACCGTATACAATGTAAAACGGAGTGGAAGTGGTGGACTCGCTTGTGTGGTTGTTGTATGAGAACTCGGCCCATGGAAGAAGCTGTACCCAGTTATCATGCTGTAAGGAAATGAAGTGACGGAGATAATTCTCCATGATCTGGTTGATCCTCTCGACTTGCCCATTGGACTGGGGGTGATAGGCTGTGGAAAAGTCCAATATCACATCCAGGAGTTTACAGAGAGCCCTCCAGAACCTCGAGGTAAACTGAAACCCCCGATCGGACACAATGTGAAGGGCAAGCCATGCAAGCGGTAGATGAGCTGGATGAAGAGATCCATTCGGGGAACAGAAGGTAGGCCGGTCAGCGGGATAAATTGTGCCATCTTCGAGAACCGGTCCACCACCACCCAGACAGTGTTGCATCCTGCTGAGGGAGGAAGGTCAGTGACAAAGTCCATCACAATGTGCTGCAAGGTGGCATTGGGTATAGGCACAGGTTGATGGAGGCCGGCAGGCTTGGAGTTAGTAACCTTGTTAGAAGCACACACCATGCAAGAAGAGACAAAGTCCACAACATCCTTGGGCAGCGTGGGCCACCAAAAGTGACGAGCAATCAGGTCTCGGTTTTTACGAACACCAGGGTGCCCAGCCAGTTTAGAACTGTGTCCCCATCGGAGAATTCTTCTCCTGCCTGCTAATCGAACAAAAGTCCTCCCCGGAGGGATGTCTCTAACCTGCAAAGGATTGGCAGTGATAATGCAGGACGGGTCTATGATAGTTTGAAGAGAGTCCACCGTGTCATCCGTTTCAAATGACCTGGACAGGGCATCGGCCCTCACATTCTTGTCAGCGGGACGTAGTGGAGCACAAATTGTAAACGGGTGAAGAACAGCGGCCACCTGGCTTGACAGGGATTTAGTTGTTGAGCGAACTGAAGGTAGGTGAGGTTCATGTGGTCGGTGTAGATTAGGATGGGGTGAGCTGCGCCCTCCAGCAGATGTGTCCACTTCTCCAGAGCCAATTTGATGGCCAGTAGCTCCTGATCCCCAATAGAGTAAATGCGCTCTGCAGAAGAAAAAAGTCTCGAGTAGTAGCCACATACTACTGCCTTTCCTTTGGGGCTCCTCTGGAACAGAAGTGCGCCTGCACCAACATAAGAGGCGTCCACCTCCAAAGAAAACTGTATATATACGTCAGGATGATAGAGGATAGAGGCAGAAGTAAAGGCTTTTTTGAGACTAAAAAATGTGGACTCTGCCTCTGGGGTCCACACCTTGGCGTTCACACCGTTCTTGGTAAGGGTGGAAATAGGAGATGTCAGTAATGAGACGTTTGGGATAAACTGCCGGTAGAAATTGGCAAATCCCAGGATTGAGGCAGAAGTAAAGGCTTTTTTGAGACTAAAAAATGTGGACTCTGCCTCTGGGGTCCACACCTTGGCGTTCACACCGTTCTTGGTAAGGGTGGAAATAGGAGATGTCAGCGATGAGACGTTTGGGATAAACTGCCGGTAGAAATTGGCAAATCCCAGGAAACGCTGTATGGACCTCAGACCTTGAGTCTTGGGTCTGTATTTATTTAGGGGTCTGGTCTGTGGTCTGCATTAATTTAGGAGTCTGCTCTGGGGTCTGTATTTATTTAGGGTTCTGGTTTAGGGTCTGTATTCATTTAGGGGTCTAGTCTGGGGTCTGTATTTATTTAGGTGTCCAGTCTGGGGTCTGTATTTATTTAGGGGTCCGGTCTGGGGTCTGGATTTATTTAGGGTTCTGGTCTGGGGTCTGTAAATATTTAGGGGTCCAGTCTGGGGTCTGTATTTATTTAGGGGTCTGGTCTGGGGTCTGTATTTATTTAGGGGTCTAGTCTTGGGTCTGTATTTATTTAGGGGTCTTATCTGGGGTCTGCATTTATTTAGAAGTCTGGTGTGGGGTCTGTATTTATTTAGGGGTCTGGTCTGTGGTCTGCATTGATTCAGGGGTCTGCTCTGGGGTCTGTATTTATTTAGGGGTCTGGTTTGGGGTCTGTAATTATTTTGGGGTCTGGTCTGTGGTCTGCATTGAATTAGGGGTCTGGTCTGGGGTCTGTATTCATTTAGGGGTCTAGTCTTGGGTCTGTATTCATTTAGGGGTCTAGTCTTGAGTCTGTATTTATTTAGGAGTCTGGTCTGGGGTCTGTATTTATTTAGGGGTCTGGTCTGTGGTCTGCATTGATTTAGGGGTCTGCTCTGGGGTCTGTATTTATTTAGGAGTCTGGTTTGGGGTCTGTAATTATTTTGGGGTCTGGTCTGTGGTCTGCATTGAATTAGGGGTCTGGTCTGGGGTTTGTATTCATTTAGGGATCTAGTCTTGGGTCTGTATTTATTTAGGAGTATGGTCTGGTGTCAGTATTTATTTAGGGGTCTAGTCTTGGGTCTGTATTTATTTAGGGGTCTGGTCTGGGGAGTGCTTTTTTATTTAGGGGTCCGGTCTGGGGTCTGCATTAATTTAGGAGTCTGGTCTGGGGTCTGTATTTATTTAGGGTTCTGGTTTAGGGTCTGTATTCATTTAGGGGTCTAGTCTGGGGTCTGTATTTATTTAGGTGTCCAGTCTGGGGTCTGTATTTATTTAGGGGTCCAGTCTGGGGTCTGGATTTATTTAGGGTTCTGGTCTGGGGTCTGTAAATATTTAGGGGTCTGGTCTGGAGTCTGTATTTATTTAGGGGTCTGGTCTGTGGTCTGCATTGATTTAGGGGTCTGCTCTGGGGTCTGTATTTATTTAGGGGTCTAGTCTTGGGTCTGTATTTATTTAGGGGTCTGGTTTGGGGTCTGTAATTATTTTGGGGTCTGGTCTGTGGTCTACATTGAATTAGGGATCTGGTCTGGGGTCTGTATTTATTTAGGTGTCTGGTCTGGGGTCTGTATTCATTTAGGGGTCTAGTCTTGGGTCTGTATTTATTTAGGAGTCTGGTCTGGGGTCTGTATTTATTTAGGGGTCTGGTCTGTGGTCTGCATTGATTTAGGGGTCTGCTCTGGGGTCTGTATTTATTTAGGGGTCTGGTTTGGGGTCTGTAATTATTTTGGGGTCTGTTCTGTGGTGTGTATTGAATTAGGGGTCTGGTCTGGGGTCTGTATTCATTTAGGGGTCTAGTCTTGGGTCTGTATTTATTTAGGAGTATGGTCTGGGGTCTGTATTTATTTAGGGGTCTAGTCTTGGGTCTGTATTTATTTAGGGGTCTGGTCTGTGGTCTGTATTAATTAAGGGGTCTGGTCTAGGGTCTGCATTTATTTAGGGGTCTGGTCTGGGGTCTGTATTTAGTTAGGGGTCTGGTCTGTGGTCTGTGTTTATTTAGGGGTCTAGTCTTGGATCTGTATTTATTTAGGGGTCTGGTCTGGGATCTGTATTTATTTAGGGGTCCGTTCTTGGTCTGTATTTTTTTAGGGGTCCGGTCTGGGGTCTGCATTTATTTAGGAGTCTGGTCTGGGGTCTGTATTTATTTAGGGGTTCAGTCTGGGGTCTGTATTTATTTAGGGGTCCGGTCTGGGGTCTGAATTTATTTAGGCGTCTGGTCTGGGGTGTGTAATTATTTTGGGGTCTGGTCTGTGGTCTGCATTGATTTAGGAGTCTGGTCTGGGGTCTGTATTTATTTAGTGGTCAGGTCTCGGGTCTTTATTTATTTAGGAGTCTGGTCTGAAGTCTGCATTTATTTAGGGGTCTGGTCTGGGGTCTGTATTTATTTAGGGGTCTGGTCTAGGGTCTGCATTGATCTAGGGGTTTGCTCTGGGGTCTATTTATTTAGGGGTCTGGTTTGGGGTCTGTAATTATTTTGGTGTCTGGTCTGTTGTCTGCATTGATTTAGGGGTCTGGTTTGGGGTCTGTAATTATTTTGGTGTCTGGTCTGTGGTCTGTATTGAATTAGGGGTCTGGTCTGGGGTCTGTATTCATTTAGGGGTCTAGTCTTGGGTCTGTATTTATTTAGGAGTCTGGTCTGGGGTCTGTATTTATTTAGGGGTCCGATCTGGGGTCTGCATTTATTTAGGAGTCTGGTCTAGGGTCAGTATTTATTTAGGGGTCTGGTCTGTTTTCTGCTTTGATTTAGGGGTCTGCTCTGTGGTCTGTATTTATTTAGGTGTCTGGTTTGGGGTCTGTATTCATTTAGGGGTCTAGTCTTGGGTCTGCATTAATTTATGAGTCTGCTCTGGGGTCTGTATTTATTTAGGGGTCTGGATTGGGGTCTGTATTCATTTAGGGGTCTAGTCTGGGGTCTGTATTTATTTAGGGGTCCTGTCTGGGGTCTTTATTTATTTAGGTGTCCGGTCTGGGGTCTGGATTTATTTAGGGGTCCGGTCTGGGGTCTGGATTTATTTAGGGGTCTGGTCTGTGGTCTATATAAATTTAGGGGTCTGTGGTCTGCATTGATTTAGGGGTCTGGTCTGGGGGTCTGTATTTATTTAGGGGTCTGGTCTGGGGTCTGTATTTATTTAGGGGTCTGGTCTGGGGTCTGTATGATTTAGGGGTCCGGTCTGTAGTCTGAATTCATTTAGGGGTCTGGTCTGGGGTCTGTAATTATTTAGTGGTCTGGTCTGTGGTCTGCATTGATTTAGGGGTCTGGTCTGGGGGTCTGTATTTATTTAGGGGTCTGGTCTGGGGTCTGTATTTATTTAGGGGTCCAGTCTGGGGTCTGCATTTATTTAGGGGTCTAGTCTGGGGTCTGTATTTATTTAGGGGTCCACTCTGTGGTCTGTATTTTATTAGGGGTCCGGTTTGGTGTCTGAATTCATTTAGGGGTCTGGTCTGATGTCTGTAATTATTTAGTGGTTTGGTCTGTGGTCTGCATTGTTTTAGGGGTCTGTAATTATTTAGGGGTCTGGTCTGTGGTCTGTATTTATTTAGGGGTCTGGTCTGGGGTCTGTATTTATTTAGGGGTCTGGTCTGGGGTCTGTGTTCATTTAGGGGTCTAGTCTAGGGTCTGTATTTATTTAGGGGTCTAGTCTGGGGTCTGTATTTATTTAGGGGTCTGGTCTGGGTCCGTATTTATTTAGGGGACTGGTCTGTGGTCTCCATTGATTTAGGGGTCTAGTCTGGGGTCTGTTATTCATTTAGGGGTCTGGTCTGGGGTCTCCATTGATTTAGGGGTCTAGTCTGGGGTCTGTATTTATTTAGGGGTCCGGTCTGAGGTCTGCATTTATTTAGGGGTATAGGCTGGGGTCTGTATTTATTTAGGGGTCCAGTCTGGGGTCTGTTTTTATTTAGGGGTCTGGTCTGGAGGTCTGTATTTATTTAGTGGTCTGGTCTGTGGTCTGTATTTATTTAGGGAACTGGTCTGGGGTCTGTATTTATTTAGGGGTCTGGTCTGGGGTCTGTATTTATTTAGGGGTCTAGTCTTTGGTCTGTATTTAGGGGTGTAGTCTTGGGTCTATATTTATTTAGGGGTCCGTTCTGGAGGACTAATAAGTCTCTAGAACAATATTTAAGGTGTTTTATCTCTGACTGTCAATATGATTGGGTCTTCTTCATTTCCCTCGCCAAATTTTCCCTTAATAACCGGGTCAGTAACTCATCAGGGGTCTCCACATTTTTCTGTAATTTTGGGTTTAAGTCACGGTTCTCCTCTGTTTCATCTGGTGGTTCCAACAATCCCGAGGTAGATCTCGTTCATCGGGAACTGTCCACAGTCTGGGCCCAGGTTCAGAAGAAACTAGAGGCGTCCCAGAGCATACAGAAGCAAAGCACCACACACTTTTCAAAAAAGTGCCAAAGGCAGCGTAAACTGACCAAAAACTTTCCCTCAAATTGCGACTTTTGGGACTTTTCTATGCCAGATAAGCGGCTTAGCAAGGTTAATAAATTCTCCTCTAAGGCTACAGACAGTAATACAATATTTTAATGCAAGGATGTTTACACTCAGTGTCTGACTGAGGTACCTTGGACCCACCAAAGGAAATAATTCTTGGGGGTCTACACTTCCACTATATAGAAATAATGTGAACACTCTTAATTGTGTACTAAAAACGTGTGTAGTAAAACAAAGACCAATATTCCCACCATATAGTGACAGATATCAGTCCTACACAGGCATTCTGCAGACCATATACACTACCGTTCAAAAGTTTAGGGTCACTTAGAAATTTCCTTATTTTTGAAAGAAAAGCACAGGTTTTTTCAATGAAGATAACATTAAATTAATCAGAAATACACTCTATCCATTGTTAATGTGGTAAATGACTATTCTAGCTGTAAACGTCTGGTTTTAATGCAATATCTACATAGGTGTATAGAGGCCCATTTCCAGCAACCATCACTCCAGTGTTCTAATGGTAAATTGTGTTTGCTAACTGTGTTAGAAGGCTAATGGATGATTAGAAAACACTTGAAAACCCTTGTGCAATTATGTTAGCACCGCTGTAAACAGTTTTGCTGTTTAGAGGAGCCATAAAACTGACCTTCCTTTGAGCTAGTTGAGAATCTGGAGCATTACATTTGTGGGTTCGATTAAACTCTCCAAATGGCTAGAAAAATAGAGCTTTCATGTGAAACTCGACAGTCTATTCTTGTTCTTAGAAATGAAGGCTATTCCATGCGAGAAATTGCCAAGAAACTGCAGATTTCCTACAACGGTGTGTACTACTCCCTTCAGAGGACAGCACAAACAGGCTCTAACCAGAGTAGAAAGAGAAGTGGGAGGCCCCGCTGCACAACTGAGCAACCAGACAAGTACATTAGAGTCTCTAGTTTGAGAAATAGACGCCTCACAGGTCCTCAACTGGCAGCTTCATTAAATAGTACCCGCAAAACGCCAGTGTCAACGTCTACAGTGAAGAGGCGACTCCGGGATGCTGGCCTTCAGGGCAGAGTGGCAAAGAAAAAGCCATATCTGAGACTGGCTAATAAAAGGAAAAGATTAATATGGGCAAAAGCACACAGACATTGGACAGAGGAAGATTGGAAAAAAGTGTTATGGACGGACGAATCGAAGTTTGAGGTGTTTGGATCACACAGAAGAACATTTGTGAGACGCAGAACAACTGAAAAGATGCTGGAAGAGTGCCTGACGCCATCTGTCAAGCATGGTGGAGGTAATGTGATGGTCTGGGGTTGCTTTGGTGCTGGTAAAGTGGGAGATTTGTACAAGGTAAAAGGGATTTTGAATAAGGAAGGCTATCACTCCATTTTGCAACACCATGCCATACCCTGTGGACAGCGCTTGATTGGAGCCAATTTCATCCTACAACAGGACAATGACCCAAAGCACACCTCCAAATTATGCAAGAACTATTTAGGGAAGAAGCAGGCAGCTGGTATTCTATCTGTAATGGGTCCTAGTATACCCACATCCAGCGATGGGTGGGATGGGTGAAACATAAAATAGTTTTCCATGAGTTTTGGACTGCGATGTGCTGCTGATCTCTCCTTTTGGGGGTAATATACAGGGAATATGGGGGTTATATAAGGGACTCTCATCATCCCTGTATATACCAGCCATCATCCCCATATATAACCACCATTATCCGTGTATGTACCAGCCCACCATTATCTCGGTATAAAATCTCCATCACCCCTGTATATACCATTAGGGCGGGCACTGTCAGCTTGCTGTGGCGTGCGGGCATTGTGGCTAAACAAGAAGTAAATGGGGTGGGCATTGAGGACACCGTGGACCAATAGGATGCCTGAAACGCCGGTATATGGGAGAAGTCCAGCAGAATCTGAAAATATGCCTCCTGATTGCTTAAAGGCTATGTACACCTTTGCACTGTTTTTTTTAAATTGCCTTGTATGTATTGTACAATATAAATCACATTTCTAATTGGTCTACCATTTGTCTTCTGTACCTGCAGAGTATTTCAGTTTATGGCCAGCTGCTGTATTCAGTTATCTCTCTAAGGCCCTGTTCACACCTGCGTTGGTGTGTTTCGTTGTTCTGCTCCGTCAGTGGTGCAGAACAAAGGAATAACGGAAGCAACGGTTCAGTCACACAACGGACACCGCCACCTGCCGACAGAACCCATTGACTTTAGTGGATTCCATTGGCTTTCCGTCAGGCGGGGGGCCGTGATTTTACCAGAGACAATAGTGCAGATGTGAACGAGGCCTTATCCGTCAGTCATCACCCTAATGGCAAACTGAGCATTCAGCGGGACAGTCCAGGATTCCGGGCGGTGTTACAATGTCCCAAGCGGCCGGTGGTATGTCTTGGTGTCAACTGTATTTGTGTCCTCAGGATGCAGATCCAGTTGAATCCGATGCTAATGTAAGGGATCGTCAGCTCCCTGCTTCTGTATTAGTACCACTCGCCGAGGAATTCCCGGGCACAGCACTACTTTAAGTGCGGAGCCCCTTATCTCACTATTCGTATATGTACATTGATGTCGGGGACTACTCCTGGAGCGGAATCCACTGCCTTTGCATTGCTGATGGTCTGGCCGGGGATTCCGCTCCTAGGCGGAACCCCTGATGTCACTGTCCATATATGTACAGTTACATCAAGGGCTCCTCCTGGAGTGCAATCCCTGGCCACAGCGTGGCCGACGCTCTGGACAGGGATTCTGCTCCTATAGGGAATGCCTTACGTCACTGTCCATATATGGACAGTGACGGCAGGGGCTCCTCCTGGAGTGGAATCCCTGGGGGGGGGCACCATCTACATGGGCACTGTGTGTGACTATCTATATGGGCACTGGCGCTTTATATGTGTGCACTGGTACTAGAGGTAGCTAAAGGGGCATTAAACTGTATGGGGGCAGCTATTTGTCATAATTTCTAGCAACGCATTCCCTTTAATACTGGCGTTTCATACACCAGTCCTATTAAACAGTTTGCTGGAGTAAGATGCAACACATTTATTAACATGCGAATGACTCTTAATAAATGTGTCGCATCTTTTAGTTGCAGTGCCGCCTGTCATCAGTACTTTCTACGTGCTGCGGCCTGCTGTACATTTAATGTACATTTTTAAAATGTATTTTATTGTCTGATTGGGGGGGGCATACAGTCTGATTGGGGGGAGGTATGGGTCTGGCACGGACATTTGCCTTGTTACGCCCCCCAGAGATAAATCTGGGCCGCATTAAAGATATAGATTTCTGCTATAATTGACATCAGTTACTGGCGTAAATTATAGTGAAATTGTTGGCCATTTCTGCTATGCCCCGCTCATTTTTTGCCCCCAAAAATGTCGACATTTGCGCATTTTGTGAATTTTCTACGCTAGTAAACTGTTGTAGAAAGGATAATATATTCCCCCCAAAGGCTACAGACCGTAATACAATATCTTAATGTAAGGATGTGTACACTTAATTGTACAGCAACGCTTGTTGTCTCCATTCTATGTCAGTGTGGGAAGTAGATGTCCGGCCTTATGATTTTGTGATAAGTGATAGACCCAGAATCCCAATCACCAAACCAAAGAATGCAAAATAAAGACACAAAACATTATAATTGGGTGTTAAATGGTCAAAACTTTTATTATATTATATGACCAAACCCAAAATGGCAAACCTCCGACTCACGAAGAGTCACCCTCCAGCACGCAGGAAAGGAAAAACCCCCTGTGGGGGAAACCTCTAGGGAAACCATGGCTGGAGGATTGCCCTTCCTCTGGGCTTAGAAGGTGCAAATATAGAATTCCCCTTGTCAAAGGGCTGTGTCCCTACACACTGACAGTCTCCAAATATCGCTGACATTATCACACTGTGTGGGACACTTCCTCCTGACAAGGGGATCCCCCTCTATTATCCGGAGCGGAGACAGGTGCTACAAGGAGGCATCTGGAGGATCCGTCTCATCCGTGGATCGCCCATTCATGTTAATGGGTGCCCAGGAAGAGAGACATCTGCCTAGCCAACCAGATCAGCCGATTTATGTGTTTTATGTCGTTCGTTCATTTGTATTGTCTTTCCTTGAAAATCTGAGAAAACGTACAAATTCTGTTACAAATGATATTTTGGCACCTTCTAGTGTGGCCAGGGATTGCACTCCAGGAGGAGCCCTTGATGTAACTGTACATATATGGACAGTGACATCAGGGGTTCCGCCTAGGAGCGGAAACCCCGGCCAGACCATCAGCAATGCAAAGGCTGTGGATTCCGCTCCAGGAGTAGTCCCCGACGTCAATGTACATAAATGAATAGTGAGATAAGGGGCTCCGCACTTAAAGTAGTGCTGTGCCCGGGAATTCCTCGGCAAGTGGTACTAATACAGAAGCAGGGAGCTGACGATCCCTTACATTAGCATCGGATTCAACTGTATCTGCATCCTGAGGACGCAGATACAGTTGACACAAAGACATACCACCGGCCGCTTGGGACAGCGTAACACCGCCCGGAATCCTGGACTGTCCCGCTGTATCCGGGACGGTTAGGAGGTATGCAGTAATTAGGACCATGCACATGCGCAGATTCCACAGTAAATGCTTGTTCATGAGCCTGCAAAAGAGGAGCTGCTCAGTTTGCCATAAGGGTGATGACTGACGGATAAGGCCTCGTTCACATCTGCACTATTGTCTCTGGTAAAATCACGGCCCCCCGCCTGACGGAAAGCCAATGGAATCCACTAAAGTCAATGGGTTCTGTCGGCAGGTGGCGGTGTCCGTTGTGCGACTGAACCGTTGCTTCCGTTATTCCTTTGTTCTGCACCACTGACGGAGCAGAACAACGAAACACACCAACGCAGGTGTGAACAGGGCCTTAGAGAGATAACTGAATACAGCAGCTGGCCATAAACTGAAATACTCTGCAGGTACAGAAGACAAATGGTAGACCAATTAGAAATGTGATTTATTTTGTACAATACATACAAGGCAATTTAAAAAAAAAACTGTGCAAAGGTGTACATAGCCTTTAAGCAATCAGGAGGCATATTTTCAGATTCTGCTGGACTTCTCCCATATACCTGCGTTTCAGGCATCCTATTGGTCCACGGTGTCCTCAATGCCCACCCCATTTACTTCTTGTTTAGCCACAATGCCCGCACGCCACAGCAAGCTGACAGTGCCCGCCCTAATGGTATATACAGGGGTGATGGAGATTTTATACCGAGATAATGGTGGGCTGGTACATACACGGATAATGGTGGTTATATATGGAGATGATGGCTGGTATATACAGGGATGATGAGAGTCCCTTATATAACCCCCATATTCCCTGTATATTACCCCCAAAAGGAGAGATCAGTAGCACATCGCAGTCCAAAACTCATGGAAAACTATTTTATGTTTCACCCATCCCACCCATCGCTGGATGTGGGTATACTAGGACACATGACTAATATGATAATATTTTAATATAGAATTGTACATCCTAGTATAATAGCTAAAGAAAATTAACTTATGAGGTTTAGAGTTAGTTATATGTCAAAATTTTGATCTAAGGTATGCGCACCGTGATGGGCGGTAGTCATGTAGACTGAACGCTTCCATGATTTGAATACGCTGTGACGTGGCACATTGGGTCACGTGAACGTGGTATACAGGTTACATCAACACATTCATGACGTATCTTGTAGTTCGCGCTTGGGCATTGGAGATGAAAAAGACTGGAAGTCAACATGGCGTTCTGGGCCGGATGAAGAAGAAAAGAGAACATGAACGACTCCAATCTGAGAAGATGTCACCTGTGAGTCACTGAATTTCACTGCACTGAATTCACTTACACTACCGTTCAAAAGTTTAGGGTCACCCAGACAATTTTGTGTTTTCCATGAAAACTCACACTTATATTTATCAAATGAGTTGCAAAATGACTAGAAAATATAGTCAAGACATTGACAAGGTTAGAAATAATGATTTTTATTTGAAATAATAATTTTCTCCTTCAAACTTTGCTTTCGTCAAATAATGCTCCATTTGCAGCAATTACAGCATTGCAGACCTTTGGCATTCTAGCTGTTAATTTTCTGAGGTAATCCGGAGAAATTTCACCCCATGCTTCCAGAAGCCCCTCCCACAAGTTGGATTGGCTTGATGGGCACTTCTTGCGTACCATACGGTCAAGCTGCTCCCACAACAGCTCTATGGGGTTGAGATCTGGTGACTGCGCTGGCCACTCCATTACAGATAGAATACCAGCTGCCGGCTTCTTCCCTAAATAGTTCTTGCATAATTTGGAGGTGTGCTTTGGGTCATTGTCCTGTTGTAGGATGAAATTGGCTTCAATCAAGCGCTGTCCACAGGGTATGGAATGGTGTTGCAAAATGGAGTGATAGCCTTCCTTATTCAAAATCCCTTTTACCTTGTACAAATCTCCCACTTTACCAGCACCAAAGCAACCCCAGACCATCACATTACCTCCACCATGCTTGACAGATGACGTCAGGCACTCTTCCAGCATCTTTTCAGTTGTTCAGAAGAGGCTGGATGCAGCACGTAGGGCTTCAGAGGGAAGCCTCCATGACAAGACATAGTAGGGAAAGGATTAATTAAGTGTGAGAAGGAGGGAGTAGTAGGGGGAGGTAGAAGAGGGGTAGGGAGGAGTCAGGGGACGTTACCAGTCTTCCCGCTGTTTTCGGCATTGAGCCGGAAGCAGCGGGACGAAGAACAAGCAAAAGTGACAAGCTCCCTCTGCTACCGCGCTTACTTCTTACCTGGCCATGTCGGAAGTCGGCATGTTAGAGCAGCTGTGTGCGGTAGCTGCATTCCACAGTCCCGGGTGGTTGGAGGAGACCGTGGCTGCACTGTCCAGGATCCCGGAGGCTAACTCGCCTCCACGCCAGGCCCGGCGCTCAGGGTCAGTAGCTCTGAGGGACAGGCTCGCCTCCCCCGACCCCCTCCCTAGTGCTAGTACTGTGGCGGCGGGGGGGAAGTTGGCAACCCGTGCTCCTGCTCGTATGAAGCAGAGAGCATCGTCGGGGGCGGCGGTGGCTCAGGCCGGGTCTCCCCGTCGCTCCCGGCGGTCCCGCCCACCAGAACACCTCAGCCCAGAGGTGGTCCCGCGGACACGGCATCGCAGGGGGAGCCCTTCAAAGGACGCTGCAGGCCAGGCAGCTGGGAGGGCCGCCTCTTCCCAGGCCCTGCATCCTGGCAGGAATCCCCAGCCGCGACGAGGTCCGGCGGTACACAGGGGGTCGCAGGCCGGGCTCCCTGTCACCCCTCCTCCATCGGACGCAATATCCAGAGAGCAGCCCACGGCCGCCCCGCATGGTGATGTTCCGGCCAGGGTGCAGGCTTCCTCGAGACCTTCAGGGAGGATGCCTAGATCATCAGCGGCGACGAGGCAACAGGTCCGGTCGGAAGTCTGGGACCCTGCGGTCGGGCGGCAGGTGGCCGGCCCATCTGTCAGCATGTCGTTGTCCCCGTGTAGGAGATGTCGGTGGGATGACCAGTCATCGGCGAGAGAGGATCTGGAGGATGGCGAATTGGACGATTTTCGGCGAGGTCAGGATTTTCCGGCTGACGGGAACACAGCGCCTGGGTAGCCCGGTGAGTGCGTGACTCCTTCTTTGCTGTATCCAGCGATTTTTATGTCGGGGGGGGGGGGAGCAAGCGCGGCATCGGCTGCCGGTAGCGGCGCGGTCGGGCGTGTTACAGTCGCGTCCCGGGGTTGTGGAAGGGTTGGAGGCGTCTAAGGAAGTGGTCGCGGTGTCTGTTCAGACCGAGGCGCAAAAAGATGGTGATCGGGTGCGGCTTGACGATCGTGCTCGTGGCGAGGTGTATGTATGCTTCGAGGGTCCAATAGGGGCACACCTAAAACAGGAGGTCCGCGAGCGGATCTGGAAGGACGAGTAGGTGGAGATTTTTTCTCTTCTGCCGCTTGCAAAATTCAATTTGGATAAAGGCAAGCGGGACGAGAGTAAGAAGGAGGAAGAGGAACGTCGGCGGTATAGGCTTATCCCGCAGACGTTCGTCAATTGGTCGCAAGCGTTTTTCCATTTTAGCCAGCGTGATCGGAGAGAAGGCGCCTGAAAATTGCTCGGCGTTATTTTGCTATTTTGATGCCATCGGGGAGGCTCATAAGGCATACGGGGGTCAGGCGTGGTTGCGGTACGATGAGCAATTTAGTCAGCGAAAGGCGGTTCGGCCGGCGATTCGGTGGGACCAGAAGGATATTGCACTTTGGTTGAGGGTGACAGCTCCGGTGAAGCAGTCCTTTCCCGGGAGCGTTGGCCAAGGAGGTCAGTCTAGCCAGGCCGGGCAAGGTTCAGGGGCAAAACTGGGATTCTGCTGGCAATTTAATGATGGCCAGTGTAAGTTCGGGGCCACATGTAAGTTCAAGCACGTGTGTTCAGAATGTAATGGTTCATCCCACGGGGCTGCCAAGTGTATGTGGAAGAAGTGGTCAGGGAACCAGTCCTCCTCGGCTGGTCAAGGGGTTGTCGCCGGTGAGGGTGGAAAGGATGGTCCCGTATCTGAATGAGTATCCAGATAGGGTTGCGGCCAAGTTAATTTATGAAGGGTTTCGTGTTGGTTTCGTTATACCTCCGCCTCCTTATGAGGTTCCGGTGATGCGGCGCAATCTTAAGTCGGCTTACTTGCATGCCGAGATCGTGTCGGAAAAACTATTAAAAGAAGTTTCGTTGGGGCGCATGGCGGGGCCGTTTGTTGATCCGCCAATAAATGATTTAGTGGTGTCCCCATTGGGTATTGTGCCAAACCGGGAGCCCCAAAAATTTCGTTTAATTCAGCATTTATCCTTTCCCAAGGGCTCGTCGGTGAATGATGGGATTGATCATGAGTTGTGCTCTGTAGTGTACACATCATTTGACAAGGCGGTGGGGCTAGTTCGCGCAGCGGGGCCTGGCGCGTTGTTAGCAAAAACCGACTTTGAGGCGGCTTTCCGGTTGTTGCCGGTTCATCCAGAGAGCCAACGGCTGTTGGGTTGTTTTTGGAATTGGGCTTTTTATGTGGATAGGTGTCTTCCTATGGGGTGTTCCCTTTCTTGCGCATATTTCGAGGCATTTAGTAGCTTCGTGGAATGGGTGACGAAGGGCGTAGCCGGGGTTGACTCTTTGATACATTACCTGGATGATTTTTTGTGCATCGGCCCAGGGGGGTTCGCCTATTTGCGGTAATTTGCTGCATTCATTGCAGAAGGTTGCGAAGGATTTTGGGATTCCCTTGGCGCCGGAAAAGACTGAGGGCCCGGTCTCTACCATTTGTTTTTTGGGAATTGAAATTGATTCGGTGGCAATGGAGTGTCGACTTCCTGTGGATAAATTAGGGTCATTGAGTCAGGAGGTACGGCGGGCTTGTAGGTTGAAGAAGATGACGTTGCGCAATCTCCAGTCTCTGCTGGGGAAGTTGAATTTCGCTTGCTGGATTATGCCGATGGGGAGAGTTTTTAGTAGACGTTTGGCGGCAGCAACGGCGGGGGTTCGGGCGCCACATCATTTTGTGCGGCTCAGGGAGGAGCATCGGGCTGATCTTCAGGTTTGGGATGATTTTCTTGGTCAGTATAATGGTCGCTCTCTATGGATGGCTCCAGCGCAGGATACGAGTGATTTAAATTTTTTTACGGATGCGGCTGGGGCAGGTGGTTTTGGTGCATACAGGGGTGGTCCTTGGTGTGCAGGTAACTGGCCGGCTAGCTGGGTGTCCAGCGGACTCACGCGGAATCTGGCCCTGCTCGAGCCGTTCCCTATCGTGGTTGCGGCAACCATTTGGGGAGACAGGCTCAGGGACAAGAAGGTCCGTTTTTACTGCGACAACATGTGGGTGGTGCTAGCCATTAATAACATCACCGCATCCTCTCCTCCGGTAGTTCAGATGTTGCGACATTTAGTTTTGGTGTGCTTGTCGTTGAACGCGTGGGTGGTCGCGGTGCATGTGCCGGGGGTACGGAATTGTATCGCTGATGCTCTTTCTCGCTCGCAGTGGGAACGATTTCGTCAATTGGCACCAGGAGCGGAGCACCTCGGTTTGGCTTGTCTGGGACATCTCTGGGATCTGGTTTCGGTCCCGTAGAACGATTGGTTGAAAGGTCATTGGCACGTACGACATGGAGTGCTTATTCTGCTTGTTGGAAGCAGTGGGAGGAGTGGGTAAGAGAGTTGGGTAACGTCAGCACGGATCAAGACAGGTTGGTGGCACTTTTGTATTGGTTGGGGGACGCTTGGGAGGCGGGGTTTTCCCTGGCTAAGGTCAATCGTTTAGTTTCTGCACTGGCTTTTGGTTTTAAGTTGCGGGGTTTTCGGGATGTGTCTAATGAATTTTTAGTAGGACAAGCTTTAAAGGGTCTGTGTCCAAATGGGAACTTCAAGTCATTACGTTGATAGTAGCTCTTGACAAGATAGTCTTTGAGGTTTTGTGATCGTCTCGCAGAGATACTTGGGTACTTGGTGATATATTTTTCTATTGTGGGGTCTGTGAGTAAAACGGGCCAAAATTGTTTAATTATTCCCTTCATTTGAAACCAGCGTGATTGGTAGTTTGTTGTAAATCTTACCTGTACTTCAGACTGGCTTTTCGGTTTAGGGAATAAAAGATTCTCTCTCGGAGTACTTTTGCCACGATAGTACGCTTTTTTGATCGATCTTTTGCTATATCCGTGGGCCAGAAAACGATTAGTGAGGTCATAGGCTTGTTTTTCAAAGACCTCTATAGAGAAACAAATCCTTCTGATCCTGAAGAATTGGCCTTTTGGTACTGCCCGTATAGTCTGTTTGGGGTGAGAAGAAGAAGCATGAAGAAAAGAGTTTACCGCAGTGGTTTTACAGAATACATCAGTTTGGAGGAAATCATTAGAGTCCCGTAATAGTTTAATGTCCAAAAATTCTGCTTGATGTTTATCAGAATGATAGGTTAACTTGATATTGAAGTCATATTTGTTCAAGTCATGTATAAAAGTCGCAAGTGATGCCGGCGTATCTTTCCAGATGAGCAGGATGTCATCAATGTACCGGGCCCAAAATATGACCTGGTCCATTGAGACACCCTGCCCACCCTGGAAAAGATCCCTCTCCCACAGCCCGAGGAACAAATTGGCATATGAGGGTGCACAGGCCGCCCCCATTGCCGTTCCCTGGAACTGTAGGTAGAAAGACCCGTTAAAAATTAAAAAGTTGTGAATAAGGGCGAATTCAAGTAAGGTAAGTATAAACTTAGAGAAATTCGTTTCCATGTTTCCTGTGTTGAGAAAGAATTCAGCTGCTTTGAGTCCGTCAGCATGACGTATACTGGTGTATAGCGACTCAACGTCGCAAGTGACTAACAACATATCATCCTCTATATTGATTCCATCAACCCTTTGCAGAAGATCTGCTGTGTCTCGTACGTATGATCGTAAGCACTCGACAAATCCCTTTAAATTATAGTCAATAAATTTACAGTTTTTTTCTGTCATATTACCCCTACCTGATATGATGGGCCTTCCTGGAGGAATCTTAGAGTCTTTATGGACTTTAGGTAGTAAGTAGAGGGTTTGGATTGTCGGTTCAACTGGTGTAAGTGCTTCGTAGAGCTCCTTTGTGATGGTGTTGTCAAATAGGGCTTTATTCAATATTTTTAGAGTAAATACAGATAGACCTACAAAATTATTATAATCCCCAGACCTCCCTAAACAAAAACAGACCACTAAATAAATACAGACCCCAGATCAGACCCCTAAATAAATGCAGACCCCAGACCAGACCCCTAAATAAATACAGACCCCAGACCAGACCCCTAAATAAATGCAGACCCCAGACCAAACCCCTAAATAAATACAGACCAAAGACTAGACCCCTAAATGAATACAGACCCCAGACCAGACCCCTAAATAAATACAGACCCCAGACTACACCCCTATATAAATACTGACCCAAGAATAGACCCCTAAATCAATGCAGACCGCAGACCAGACCCCTAAACAAATACAGACCCCAGACCAGACCCCTAAATAAATGCAGACCCCAGACCGGACCACTAAATAAATACAGACACTAGACCAGACCCCTAAATAAATACAGACCCAAGACTAGACACCTAAATAAATGCAGACCCCAGACCGGACCACTAAATAATTACAGACCCCAGACCAGACCCCTAAATAAACACAGACCCAGGCTAGACCCCTAAATAAATGGAGACCCCAGACTAGACCCCTAAATCAATGCAGACCACAGACCAGACCACTAAATAATTACAGACCCCAGAACAAACCCCTAAATGAATTCAGACTACAGACCGGACCCCTAAATAAATACAGACCCCAGACTGGACCCCTAAATAAATGCAGGGCCCTGACTAGACCTCTAAATAAATACAGACCCCAGACTGGACCCCTAAATAAATGCAGACCCCTGACTAGACCTCTAAATAAATGCAGACCCCAGACTAGACCCCTAAATAAATACAGACCCCAGACCAGTTCCCTAAATAAATACAGACCACAGTCTAGACCCCTAAATAAATACAGACCCCAGACCAGACTCCTAAATAAATACAGACCCCAGACTAGACCCCTAAATAAATGCAGACCCCAGACTAGACCCCTAAATCAATGGAGACCCCAGACCAGACACCTAAATCAATGTAGACCACAGACCAGACCACTAAGTAATTACAGACCCCAGACCATACCCCTAAATGAATTCAGACTACAGACCTAACCCCTAAATAAATACAGACCCCAGACTGGACCCCTCAATAAATACAGACCCCCAGACTAGACCTCTAAATAAATGCAGACCCCTAAATAAATACAGACCCCAGACTAGACCCCTAAATAAATACAGACCCCAGACCCCTAACAAAATACAGACCCCAGACTAGACCCCTAAATAAATACAGACCCCAGACTAGACCCCTATATAAATACAGACCCCTAAATATAAACCCAGATTCTATATTTGTTTGGAGTCTTACTGGTGTTTCCGTTTATAATGTGGGGGTACATGTAAGCGGGGCGGAGTATATAAGGGGCATAGTCAGGGGGTATAATAATGGGGTAATAATAAAATAATCCATAGATGTGTGTTACGCTGTGACACAATCCTTTCTGCACAGGCCGGTGTCGCACTGATATATGGCGTCCTTTCTTATCCCCCTTTTGGTCCACACTCCGCACCTTTGCAGTTTGGGGAATTTTGCTGTGAAGTGTTGTCCTGGTATAATACGGGCACCCTCGCTTCCAGCGGATATGTTTGGGCTCTCCCCTTCCTGGTTCCCTAATTTTAGGTCCTTGATAAATCGCCTCTTGAAACAGAAGAAATGTTCCCCTCGGGCACAACTGCATATTTTTTTATTTCCTGACTTATTGGAGCCATAACTCATTTTATTTTTCATAGACGTAGTGGTATGAGGGCTGGTTTGTTGCGGGACGAGCTGTAGCGATTATTGGTACCATTTTGGGGTACACGCGACTTTTTGATCACCTTTTATCCTATTTTTTGGGATGCCAGGTAAACAAAAAAACGCAATTCTGGCACAGCTTTTTTAGTTTTTTTTATACAGTGTTCACCATGCGTTATAAACTACATGTTACCTTTATTCTGCGGGTCAGTACGATTCCGGCGATACCTCATTTATAGAACTTTTTTATGTTTTACAACTTTTTGCACAATAAAATTACTTTTGTAAAAAGAATGTATATTTTCTGTCGCCAAGTTGTGAGAACCATAACGTTTTAATATTTTTGTCGCCGGAGCTGTATGAGGGCTTGTTTTTGCGGGACGAGCTATAGTTTTTATAGGTACCATTTTTGGATACGGGCGACTTTTTGATCACTTTTTTATTCCAATATTTGTAGGGCAAAGTGACCAAAAAACAGAAACGCAGGTATAGTTTTTTACGGGTTTTTTTACGCTGTTCACCGCGTGCAATAAATAATATAATATTTTGATACCTCAGGTCGTTACGGTCACGGCGATGCCAAATACGTATGGTTTATTTATTTTTTTCAATAATAAAGGACTTGATAAGAGAAAAAGGGCAATTGTGTTTTATTTTATTACTTGAAACTTTTATTGTTTTCAAACTTTTATTTTTTTTACTTTTTTTTACACTTTTTTATACTTTCTTTTACACTTTTTTTCAAGTTCCACTAGGGGACTTGAAGTTCCAACTGTCTGATGTTTTTTTTCTAATACATTGAACTACCTACGTAGTGCAATGTATTAGATCTGTCAGTTATTCACTGACAGCAAGCCGATTAGGCTTCCCCTTCTGGCGGGGCCTAATCGGCTTCCGTAATGGCAGAGCAGGAGGCCACTGTGTCTCCTGTTGCCATAGCAGCAGTCGCCAATCCTGATTGCCTGTCAGGGCTGGTGATCTGCTAGTAACCACTACGATGCAGCAATCGCTTTCGATTGCTGCATCGAAGGGGTTAATGGCAGGGATCGGAGCTAGCTCCGGTTCCTGCCATTACAGGTGGATGTCCGCTGTAACATACAGCTGACTTCCACCACTGATGACGCCGGATCAGCTCCTGAGCCGGCGCCATCTTGCCGGTGGCTACGGAAGCCAATCAGGCTCCGACGCCGGGCGGATCTTGACCGGCTTCCGTGCTAGGCAGACCGGGAGGCCAGTATTAGGCCTCCGGTTGCCATTGCAGCCACCGGAACCCCGGCAATTTCATTGCTGGGGTTCCGATGAGCTGCAAACACCTTAAGTGCAGCACTCGCGTTTGAGCGCTGCACTTAAGGGGTTAATGGCGGGGATCAAAGCTAATTTCAGTCCCCGCCATTACAGCCGGATGTCAGCTGTAAGATACAGCTGAGATCCGGCGATGATGGCACAGACTCAGATTCAGAGACGGTGCCAAACATTTGGCGTATGGATACGGCAATTTGCGGGAAGTCATAGCTTTCCATGGCGTACCCATACGGCAAATGTCGGGAAGGGGTTAATGTAAGGATGTGTACACTTAATTGTGCAGCAACGCTTGTTGTCTCCATTCTATGTCAGTGTGGGAAGTAAATGTCCGGCCTTATGATTTTGTGATATGTGATAGACCCAGAATCCCAATCACCAAACCAAAGAATGCAAAATAAAGACACAAAACATTATAATTGGGTGTTAAATGGTCAAAACTTTTATTATATTATATGACCAAACCCAAAATGGCAAACCTCCGACTCACGAAGAGTCACCCTCCAGCACGCAGGAAAGGAAAAACCCCCTGTGGGGGAAACCTCTAGGGAAACCATGGCTGGAGGATTGCCCTTCCTCTGGGCTTAGAAGGTGCCAAAATATCATTTGTAACAGAATTTGTACGTTTTCTCAGATTTTCAAGGAAAGACATTACAATGAACGAACGAACGAACGAACGAACGAACGAACGAACGAACGAACGAACGAACGAACGAACGAACGAACGACATAAAACACATAAATCGGCTGATCTGGTTGGCTAGGCGGATGTCTCTCTTCCTGGGCACCCATTAAAATGAATGGGTGATCCACAGATGAGACGGGTCTTCCAGATGCCTCCTTGTAGCACCTGTCTCCGCTCCGGCTAATAGATGGGGATCTCCTGCTGGAAACCCCCCTCTATTACAGACAACCCGTATGAAGAGGATGGCATCACTGTGATGAAGAAGTGGTCTGGGGTGAAGGGTTTCACTGCTAGAACCTCCAAATTACATCAGGTCGGTATTGGTGGGGAAGTCAAGCTCAAGGTCCTCGGTCCCATCCAATATGGCGCTGAACGTGGCAGTAAAACCTTCTAATATGGAATCTTCTTTATGTCATAAACATTTGTATTTATGACATCAGCACCTTCATCATCATTACTGCAGGAGTTTATTACCACTGCACAACTCATACATTGTGACGTCACCCACAGTGGTCTGAAGTGTTAACCCTTTAATGACTGGCAGTGTACTTACCACAGAGGCCATAAAGCTGAACAGAACATATCAGCGGCCATAAAGGAAAAGGGATAATGCAGGGAGCATCTCCGCACAAGAACTATCCATGACAAAGGGTTGTCCAGGATGAGAGAACTTGTCTGCTTTCTCCAAACACCAGCACCACACCTGTCCATAGGTTGTGTGTGGTATTACAGCTCATTACCATTCACTTCAATGGAGCAAACCTGCAATACCAGATACAACCTGTGGATAGGTGTGGTGCTGTTTTTGGAAGAAAGCAGACATATTTTTCTAATCGTGCACAGCTCCTGTTGGAAATAGTTCTAAAAAAGTGGGGGGAGGAGGAGAAGAAGGGGAGAGGGAAAGAAGAAATTAAAAAAAGGGAAAAAGAGGAACTCTGAGGTAAAAGAAATCAAACTAGACTGAAAGGAGTCTGCTGGAGGTGCCAGATGGAAAGACAGATTTCTGCCATGGGGACCAGATTAGTTGAAATGTATCTTGAAGGGGGGCTTCAGAGAGTGGGTTTTAACCCCTTCCCGCCCTATGAAGTGCTGTTGCATTGAAAAACTATGCAGTTCATCTTCGAATGCAGCGTCACAAAAACAAATTATTTTGTAAAAAATACAACTATATAAATTTGGTATCGCCATAATCGTAGCGACCCGCAGAATCAAGTTATCATGCAATTCATGCCGCCCGATGAACACTGTAAAATCAAAACAGAAATGGCGGAATTACAGGTTTTTTTTAATTTTTTTTTAATACATTATATGGTACATTAGTCCGCAGGGTAAATTCCACATAAACAGCGCCATTCATCGGTTAACTGTTTAAATGATACCAGTTCAAGTGACCTTTATCGAGAAACACCATAAGAAATGTTTTCACAATTAGCCTTCTAATTGAGCCTAGCATGTGTGATACTGTCTGCTAAGCCGTTGTATCTAAGCATATTATATGTGATACTGTCTGCTGAGCCGCTGTCTCCTATCAAGTAGCAGAGCTATCAGGTGCCATAGTGTAATGAAACGGGGTAGGGAGACAGACAGGTGAGCCCTAATCTACCCGAAACTCAGTCCCTGCCTACTTGCACGGCCCGTCCTAAGTGACGGCGTACAACTGGGCAACGGTCCCTACGCTCAATAAGTGCAAGACAGACAACACAAGACAAGGGCACACAGAAGATAAAGGGGGAGGTAGGGGCAGTTGCCCACGGAAACACCGTGCGCAACAGGCAGTGGTGAACGAGCCGAGACAAACCAGGAGAGTATGAAGTAGCAAATCAGAGCAGAAGAATAGTCAGTCAAGCCAGGGTCAATAAGTAACAGCGGTCAATAAGGTAAGTAGCAAGAATCGCAGAGCCAGGAAAGCAGACAATCACAGGCAAGGAACATGCTGCAAGTGAGGGTAAAAATAGACCAAGGGCAGGAGCTAGAACCGTCAGGCCAGGCTTTGATAGGTTCTCCCTCTCCTCAGCCTGCCAGCCTGAGTGGTAACAGATCGCGTCACTCGAGCAGACCTTGGAGCTGATGAAGGCTGATTAACCACGGGCGTCGACACAGAACCTGTGTCTGGCAAACCCTTTACAGTACCCCCCTTTTATGAGGGGCCACTGGACCCTTCCTAGGTGGGCCTGGCTTGTTGGGGAACCGAAATTGGAACTTGCTGAGCAATATATCGGCGTGAACATCCCGGGCGGGTACCCAAGTCCTCTCCTCAGGCCCGTATCCTCTCCAATGGACCAGGTACTGGAGGGAGCCTTGGACCATCCTGCTGTCCACAATCTTGGCTACCTCGAATTCTACCCCATCCGGAGTGAGAACAGGAACCGGAGGTTTCCTCGATGTAGCCAAGGACGGGGAGCAGCTTTTCAAGAGGGAGGCAAGGAACACGTTGTGTATCTGAAAAGACGGGGGTAACTCCAGCCAGAAGGAGACAGGGTTGAGGACCTCAATAATTTTGTATGGCCCTATATACCGGGGAGCAAACTTATTGGACGGAACTTTAAGGCGCAAATTTTTAGAAGACAGCCACACCAGATCCCCGACCACAAGCAGAGGGTTAGTTGAACGTCTTTTATCTGCCTGAGTCTTTTTGATGATCTGGGACGCCTCAAGGTTCTTCTGAACCTGGGCCCAGACTGTGCACAGTTCCCGATGAACGACATCTACCTCGGTATTGTTGGAACCACCAGGTGAAACGGAGGAGAACCATGGATTAAACCCAAAATTACAGAAGAAGGGGGAAACCCCCTGACGAGCTACTGACCTGGTTATTAAGGGAAAATTCAGCGAGGGGAATGAAGGAGACCCAATCATCTTGAAAGTTTGAGATAAAACAACTTTAGTATAGTTCCACAGACTGATTAGTCCTCTCAGTTTGGCCATTAGTTTCAGGATGGAAGGCCGAGGAAAAGGACAGATCAATCTCCAGCTTCTTACAGAAAGCTCTCCAAAACAATGAAACAAATTGTACCCCTCTGTCAGAAACAATATTGACCGGAACCCCATGGAGACGCAGGATGTGTTTGACAAACAAGGTAGCTAACGTCTTGGCATTGGGTAGTTTCTTGAGGGGTGCAAAGTGGCACATCTTACTGAAGCGGTCTCCTACAACCCACACCACCGACGTGCCTTGGGACGGAGGCAGATCGGTGATAAAATCCATGGAGATATGGGTCCAAGGTCTCTGGGAATTGGGCAAAGAACATAGTAAACCCGCAGGTCGGGACCTGGGAGTCATGGACCTAGTAGAAATTTCACAAGCGGCGACGTAGGCCTTAACGTCTTTAAGCAACCCAGGCCACCAATAGGTTCTAGAAATGAGGTGCTTGGTACCCAGGATGCCTGGATGGCCAGATAGTGCGGATTCGTGGTTCTCCCTGAGCAACCTTAGCCGGAATTGCAGACCTCAGACCGGACCCCTAAATAAATACAGACCCCAGACTAGACCCCTAAATCAATGGAGACCCCAGACCAGACCCCTAATAAATAACAGATCCCAGACTAGACCCCTAAATCAATGGAGACCACAGACCAGTCCCCTAAATAAATACAAACCCAGACCAGACCCCAGACCAGTTCCCTAAATAAATAAATACAGACCACAGACCAGACCCCTAAATAAATACAGACATCCAGACCAGTCCCGTAAAACAATGCAGACCACAGACCAGACCACTAAATAAATACAGACGCAAGACCAGACCCCTAAATAAATACAGACCCCAGACTAGACCCCTTAATAAATACAGACCCCAGACCAGACCCCTAAATAAATACAGACCCTAGACTAGACCACTAAATTAATACAGACCCCAGACCAGACCCCTAAATCAATGCAGACCACAGACCAGACCCCTAAATAAATACAGACCCCAGACCAGACCCCAGACCAGTTCCCTAAATAAATAAATACAGACCACAGACCAGACCCCTAAATAAATACAGACATCCAGACCAGTCCCGTAAAACAATGCAGACCACAGACCAGACCACTAAATAATTACAGACCCCAGACCAGACCCCTAAATTAATTCAGACTACAGACCGGAACCCTAATAAAATACAGACCCCAGACTAGACCCCTAAATAAATGCAGACCCCAGACTGGACCCCTAAATAAATACAGACCCCAGACCAGACCCCTAAATAAATACAGACCCCAGACCAGACCCTTAAATCAATGCAGACCACAGACCAGACCCCTAAATAATTACAGACACCTAAAACAATGCAGACCACAGACCAGACCACTAAATAATTACAGACCCCAGACCAGACCCCTAAATAAATACAGACCTTAGACTAGACCCATAAATAAATGCAAACCCCAGACCGTACCCCTAAATAAATACAGACACCAGACTAGGCCCCTTAATAAATACAGACCCCAGACCGGACCCCTGAATAAATACAGACACCAGACCAGACCCCTAAATGAATACAGACCCCAAACCAGACCCCTAAATAAATACAGACCCCAGAGCAGACCCCTAAATCAATGCAGACCACAGACCAGACCCCTATATAAATACAGACACCAGACCAGACCCTTAAATAAATACAGACCCCAGACTAGGCCCCTAAATAAGTACAGACCCCAGACCAGACCCCTAAATCAATGCAGAACCCAGCCGGACCCCTAAATAAATACAGACTCCAAACCAGACCCCTAAATAAATAGACCCCAGAGCAGAGCCCTAAATCAATGGAGACCCCAGACCAGACCCCTAAATAATTGCAGACTCAAAACTAGACCCCTAAATATTTACAGACCCCAGACAGAACACCTAAATAAATTCAGACCCCAGACCGGACGCCTAAATAAATACACACCCCAGACTGGACCCCTAAATAAATACAGACCCCAGACTAGACCCCTAAATAAGTACAGACCCCAGTGCAGACCCCTAAATCAATGCAGATCACAGACCAGACCCCTAAATAAATACAGACCCAAGACAAGATCCCTAAATAAATACAGACCCCAGACTAGACCCCTAAATAAGTACAGACCCCAGACCAGACCCCTAAATCAATGAAGACCACAGACATGTCCCCTAAATAAATACAGACCCCAGACTAGACCCATAAATAAATGCAGACCCCAGACCGGACCACTAAATAAATACAGACCCTAGACCAGACCCCTAAATAAATACAGACCCCAGACCAGAACCCTAAATCAATGGAGACCACAGACTAGTCGCCTAAATGAAGTACAGACCCCAGACCAGACCCCTAAATAAATACAGACACAAGACTAGACCTGTAAATAAATACAGACCCAAGAGTAGACCCCTTATTGAATACAGCCCCCAGACCAGACCCCTAAATAAATACAGACCCCAGACCAGACCCCTAAATAAAAACAGACCCAAGACTAGACCCCTAAATGAATACAGACCCAAGACCAGACCCCTAAATAAATAAAAAACCCAGACAAGACCCCTAAATCAATGCAGACCACAGACCAGACCCCTAAATAATTACAGACCCCGGCCCAGACACCTAAATATACTCAGACCCCAGACTAGACCCCTAAATAAATACAGACCCCAGACTAGACCCCTTAATAAATAAAGACCCCAGACCAGACCCCCAAATTAATGCAGACCCCAGACCGGACCCCTAAATTAATACAGACCCCAGACTAGACCCCTAAATAAATGCAGACCCCAGACCAGACCCCTAAATATTTACAGACCCCAGACCAGACCCCTAAGTAAATGCAGACCCTAGACCAGACCCATAAATAAATACAGACCCAAGACTAGAGCACTAAATGAATACAGACCCCAGACCAGACCCCTAAATCAATGCAGACCTCAGACCAGACCCCTAAATATTTACAGACCCCAGACCAGACCCCTAAATAAATCCAGACCCCAGACCGGACCCCTAAATAAATACAGACACCAGACTAGACCCCTAAATAAATACAGACCCCAAACAAAACCCCTAAATAAATACAGACCCCAGACCAGTCTCCTAAATAATTACAGACCCCAGACCAGACCCCTAAATAAATACAGACCCACGACTAGACCCCTAAATGAATACAAACCAGACCCCTAAATAAATACAGACCACAGAGCAGACCCCTAAATCAAAGCAGACCACAGACCAGACCCCTAAATAAATACTGACCCTAGACCAGACTCCTAAATAAATGCAGACCCCAGATCGGACCCCTAAACAAGTACAGACCCCAGACCAGACGCCTAAATAAATACAGACCCCAGACCCCTAAATAAATACAGACCCCAGACCAGACCCCTAAATCAATGCAGACCACAGACCAGACACCAAAATAATTACAGACCCCAAACCAGACCCCTAAATAAATACAGACCCCAGAGCAAACCCCTAAATCAATGAAGACCACAGACAAGACCCCTAAATAAACCCCTAAATAAATACAGACCCCAGACTAGACCCCTAAATAAATGCAGACCCCAGACCGGACCACTAAATAAATACAGACCCTAGTCCAGACCCCTAAATAAATACAGATCCAAGACTAGACCCCTAAATGAATACAGACCCCAGACCAGAACCCTAAATCAATGGAGACCACAGACCAGTCCCCTAAATAAATACAGACCCAAGACTAGACCCCTAAATAAACACGGACCCAAGACCAGTTCCCTAAATAAATGCAGACACCGGACCAGACCCCTAAATCAATGCAGACCACAGACCATACCCCTAAATAAATACAGACACCAGACCAGACTCCTAAATAAATACAGACCCTAGACTAGACCCCTAAATAAATGCAGACCCCAGACTAGACCCCTAAATAAATGCAGACCCCAGACCAAACCCCTAAATAAACACAGACCGCAGACCAGACCCGTAAATAAATGCAGACCCCAGACCAGACCCCTAAATAAATACAGACCCCATACCAGAACCCTAAATAAATGCAGACCCCAGACTAGACCCCTAAATAAATACAGACCCCTGACCAGACCCATAAATAAATGCAGACCCCAGACCAGACCCTTAAATACAGACACCAGACCAGACCCCTAAATAAATAAAGACCCAAGACTAGACCCCTAAATGAATACAGACCCCAAACCAGACCCCTAAATAAATAGACCCCAGACCAGACCCCTAAATGAATACAGACCCCAAACCAGACTCCTAAATAAATATAGACCACAAACCATACCCCTAAATAAATGCAGACCCCAGACTAGACCCCTAAACAAAAATAAACCCCAGACCAGACCCCTAAATAAACACAGACCCCAGACCAGACCCCTAAATAAATGCAGACCCCAGACCAGACCCATAAATAAATGCAGACCCTAGACCAGACCCCTAAAAAAATACAGACCCAAGACTAGACCCCTAAATAAATACAGACCACAGACCTGACCCCTAAATAAATACAGACCCCAGACAAGACCCCTAAATAAATACAGACCCAAGACTAGACCCCTAAATGAACACATACCCCAGACCAGACCCCTAATTAAATACAGACCCCAGACCAGACCCCTAAATCGATGCAGACCACAGACCAGAACCCAAAATAATTACTAACCACAGACCAGATGCCTAAATAAATTCAGACCCCAGACCGGACCCCTAAATAAATACGGACCCCAGACCAGACCCCTAAATAAATACAGACCCAAGACTAGACCCCTAAATGAATACAGACCCCAGACAAGACCCCTAATTAAATACAGACCCCAGACTGCACCCCTAAATAAATACAGACCACAGACTGGACCCCTAAATAAAAACAGACCATAGACCGGACCCCTAAATAAATACAGACCCCGGACTAGACCTCTAAATCAATGGAGACCCCAGACCAGACCCCTAAATAAATACAGACCCCAGACCAGACCCCTCAATCAATGAAGACCACAGACCAGTCCCCTAAATAAATACAGACCCCAGACCGACCCCTAAATAAATGCAGACCCCAGACCATACCCCTAAATAAATACAGACCCCACATCAGACCCCTAAATTAATGGAGACCACAGACCGGACCACTAAATAAATACAGACCTTAGACCAGACCCCTAAATAAATACAGACCCCAGACCAGAACCCTAAATCAATGGAGACCACAGACCAGTCGCCTAAAAGAAGTACAGACCCCAGACCAGACCCCTAAATAAATACAGACCCCAGACCAGACCCCTAAATAAATACAGACACAAGACTAGACCCCTAAATAAATACAGACCCAAGAGTAGACCCCTTATTGAATACAGACCCCAGACCAGACCCCTAAATAAATACAGAACCTAGACCAGACCCTTAAATAAAAACAGACCCAAGACTAGACCCCTAAATGAATACAGACCCCAGACCAGACCCCTAAATAAATACAAACCCCAGACAAGACCCCTAAATCAATGCAGACCACAGACCAGACCCCTAAATAATTACAGACCCCGGCCCAGACACCTAAATATACTCAGACCCCAGACTAGACCCCTAAATAAATGCAGACCCCAGACTGGACCCCTAAATAAATACAGACCCCAGACTAGACCCCTTAATAAATAAAGACCCCAGACCAGACCCCCAAATTAATGCAGACCCCAGACCGGACCCCTAAATAAATACAGACCCCAGACTAGACCCCTAAATAAATGCAGACCCCAGACCAGACCCCTAAATATTTACAGACCCCAGACCAGACCCCTAAATAAATCCAGACCCCAGACCGGAACCCTAAATAAATACAGACACCAGACTGGACCCCTAAATAAATTTAGACCCCAGACTAGACCCCTAAATGAATACAGACACCAAACCAGACCCCTAAATAAATACAGACCACAGAGCAGACCCCTAAATCAAAGCAGACCACAGACCAGACCCCTAAATAAATACTGACCCTAGACCAGACTCCTAAATAAATGCAGACCCCAGATCGGACCCCTAAACAAGTACAGACCCCAGACCAGACGCCTAAATACAAACAGACCCAAGACTAGACCCCTAAATTAATACAGACCCCAGACCAGACCCCTAAATCAATGCAGACCACAGACCAGACACCAAAATAATTACAGACCCCAAACAAGACCCCTAAATAAATACAGACCCCAGACTAGACCCCTAAATAAATACAGACCCCAGACTAGACCCCTAAATGAATGCAGACCCCAGACTAGACCCCTAAATTAATACAGACCGCAGACCAGACCCCTAAATAAATACAGACCCCAGACCAGACCCCTAAATAAATAGACCCCAGACTAGACCCCCAAATTAATGCAGGCCACAGACCAGACCCCTAAATAAATACAGACCCCAGACTGGACCCCTATATAAATACAGACCCCAGACAAGACCCCTAAATAAAAGCAGACCCCAGAAAAGACCCCTAAATGAATGCAGACCCCAGACAAGGCCCCTAAATGAATACAGACCCCAGACCAGACCCCTAATAAAATTGACCCCAGACTAGACCCCTAAATAAATGCAGACCCCAGACCAGACCCCTAAATAAATAGACCCCGGACCAGACCCCTAAATAAATACAGACACCAGACTAGACCCCCAAATTAATGCAGACCCCAGACCGGAACCCTAAATAAATACATTCCCCAGACCAGACCCCTAAATAAATTCAGACCCCAGACCAGACCCCTAAATAAATTCAGACCCCAGACTGAACCCCTAAATGAATACAGACCCCAAACAAGACCCCTAAATTAATGCAGACTACAGACCAGACCCCTAAATGAATACAGACCCAAGACTAGACCCCTAAATGAATACAGACCCCAGACTAGATCCCTAAATAAATGCAGACCCCAGACTAGACCTCTAAATAAATACAGACCCCAGACCACACGCCTAAATAAATGCAGTACTTAGACCAGACCCCTAAATACAGACCCCAGAGTAGACCCCTAAATGAATGCAGACCCCAGACTAGATCCCTAAATAAATACAGACCCCAGACCAGACCCCTAAATAAATGCAGACCCTAGACCAGACCCCTAAATATTTAATGACCCACCAGACCCCTAAATATTTAATGACCCCAGACCAGACCCCTAAATAAATTCAGACCCCAGACCAGACCCCTAAATAAATACAGACCCCAGACTAGACCCCCAAATTAATGCAGACCCCAGACCGGACCCCTAAATGAATACAGACTCCAGACTAGACCCCTAAATGAATACAGACCCCAAACCAGTCCCCTAAATTAATGCAGAATACAGACCAGACCCCTAAATAAATACAGACCACAGACCGGACCCCTAAATAAATACATACCCCAGACTAGACCACTAAATAAATGCAGACCCCAGACTAGACCCCTAAATTAATGCAGAATACAGACCAGTCCCCTAAATTAATGCAGAATACAGACCACACCCCTAAATATATACAGACCCCAGACCAGACCCCTAAATAAATACAGACCACAGACCAGACCCCTAAATAAATACAGACCCCAGACTAGAACCCTAAATAAATACAGACCCCAAACCAGACCCCTAAATAAATACAGACGCCAGACCAGACCCCTAAATATATTCAGACCCCAGACCGGACCCCTAAATAAATACAGACCCCAGACTGAACCCCTAAATGAATACAGACCCCAAACCAGTCCCCTAAATTAATGCAGACTACAGATCAGACCCCTAAATATATACAGACCACAGACCGGACCCCTAAATAAATACAGACCCCAGACTAGACCCCTAAATAAATGCAGACCCCAGACTAGACCTCTAAATAAATACAGACCCCCAGACCACACCCCTAAATAAATGCAGACCCCAGACCAGACCCCTAAATAAATACAGACCCCAAACCAGACCCCTAAAAAATACAGAATCCAGACCAGACCCCTAAATAAATACAGACCACAGACCGGACCCCTAAATAAATACAGACCCCAAACCAGACCCCTAAAAAATACAGACCCCAGACCGGTCCCCTAAATAAATGCAGACCTTAGACCAGACCCCTAAATAAATAGACCCCAGACCAGACCCCTAAATCAATGCAGGCCACAGACCAGACCCCTAAATAATTACAGACCCCGGACCAGACCCCTAAATAAATTCAGACCCCATACTAGACTCCTAAATAAATGCAGACCCCAGACCAGACCCCTAAATAAATACAGACCACAGACCAGAATCCTAAATAAATACAGACCCCAGACCAGACTCCTAAATAAATACAGACCCAAGACTAGACCCCTAAATGAATACAGACCCCAGACCAGACCCCTAAAAAAATACAGACCCCAGACTGGACCCCTAAAAAAATACAGACCCCAGACTAAACCCCTAAATGAATACAGACCCCAGACCAGACCCCTAAATTAATGCAGACCCCAGACCAGACCCCTAAATCAATGCAGACCACAGACCAGACCCCAAAATAAATGCAGACCCTAGACCAGACCCCTATATAAATACAGACCCAAGACCAGACCCCCAAATTAATGCAGACCCCAGACCGGACCCCTAAATAAATACAGACTCCAGACCAGACCCTTAGATAAATGCAGACCCTAGACCAGACCCCTAAATAAATACAGACCCTAGAACAGACCCCTTAATAAAAACAGAACAGACCCCTAACTAAATACAGACCCAAGACTAGACCCCTAAATGAATACAGACCCCAAACCAGACCCCTAAATAAATACTGACCCTAGACCAGACCCCTAAATAAATACAGACCCCAGACCAGACCCCTAAATAAATACAGACCACAGACTGGACCCCTAAATAAATAGACCCCAGACTAGAACCCTTTAATAAATGCAGACCCCAGACCGGACCCCTAAATAAATACAGACCCCAAACCAGACCCCTAAATCAATGAAGACCACAGACCAGTCCCCTAAATAAATGCAGACCCCCAGACCGGACCACTAAATAAATACAGACCCCAGACCAGACCCCTAAATATATACAGACCCCAGAACAGACCCCTAAATAAATACAGACCACAGACTGGACAACTAAATAAATACAGACCCCAGAGTAGACGCCTAAATGAATACAGACCCCAGACTAGACCCCTTAATATATACTGACGCCAGACCAGACCCATAAGTTAATGCAGACCCCAGACCGGACCCCTAAATAAATACAGACCCCAGACCGGACACCTAAATACAGACCCAAGACTAGACCCCTAAATAAATGCAGACCTCAGACTAGACCCCTAAATAAATACAGACCACAGACTGGACCCCTAAATAAATGCAGACCCCAGACTAGAACCCTAAATAAATACTGACCCCAGACCAGACCCCTAAATAAATACAGACCACAGACCAGACCCCTAAATAAATACAGACCCCAGACTAGAACCCTAAATAAATACAGACCCCAGACCAGACTCCTAAATAAATACAGACCCCAGACCAGACCCCTAAATAAATACAGACCACAGACCAGACCCCTAAATAAATACAGACCCAAGACCAGACCCCTTAATAAATACAGACCCCAGACCAGGCCCCAAAATTAATGCAGACCCCAGACCGGACCCCTAAATCAATGCAGACCACAGACCAGACCCCTAAATTTATTTGCTGATTTATTTGCCATTCATTACCCGGCCGGGTTTGTGATGTCTGTTTGTAGGTTTTTGTGCAAGATTGCATAATTTTACATATATATTAATAAACTTTTGATAATTAAATTGTGACTTTATTGAGCCGAGTGCCTTTTTTACCAGGTTTTTGTTTTTTCTTTTCCTCACATTTCCATGTCTGGTTGGCACCGTATATAGATATATATATTTACATATACTGAGCTCTTTAGTCCAGAGATCATTGTTCTTTTTGTTTATATATAGTATCTATAGAGGTTGTTTTTACCTCCCTTTTGCTTTTGTGGGATCTCTGGGGGAAATAATCCCGCCCATTGGGACAATCAGTCCCGTATTGTGTCATTGACACTCCTTTTTTTTTTTTTGGCAATTTTGCATTTATTTGATCTCCATTGACTCTCCCCCTCCCCCTTTCTTCCCCCCCTTTTTTATTTTTTTTATTTTTTAAATATGGCATATGTGTTGGATGAGACTGTAGACGCTGAAATTTCGGCAGCACTGAATAGTCAATTTAACCAATTTCAGGAAGAAACCACGAGGGATCTCTTTGGGCTATTTAAAGTACATCGCAAATTAATTTTCAGCCATTTGCGTAGAAAATGGGATGTAAAAAGCCTGAGCACATATTTGAGCTCGGACCTAGCACCCAGGGGCTTAAGACGACGTATTTTACCAGCAAGCCACCTATGCAGTGAGGAATTCCTGAAGAAATGGGATGATGAAACACTAGATCATATTAAACGACTGATGACCTTGATTATAGAGGAGGAAGGTGAACAACTTAAAAAGATTGATGCAGAGATCACTGACAGTGTTAGTAAGCTGGATGAATTTAAATCACACCCTGACTTTGATAAACTAAATATGAACCTTAAAAAGGAGGTTGAGATGGAATTGAAAGTTATATCTGAGCGTAAAAAGAAAAAATTTCAGAGGGATAGCTGGGATTTCGAACATAATCAGATTTTCTCATTTAATACTAAACCAATGGGTAATACGAACAATAGAGAGAAAAACAGGGTAAAAAATCAACGGACACGACAAAAAAGACAACAGTCTACACGAGCAAGGGCACCTTCATATGATTATGATACTAGTGAGTACACCTCAAGTGATAGGGAGGAGAGTGGTAGAAATATTCCCCCACTAAAGAACCAAACCACACTGAAATCTAGTAATGTAAATCATGTTGGTTTTTTAGAAAAAGAAAAACCAGACGAGGGAAGAGTCACACGTGGGAGAAGCCGTCAGAGACCAATATAAACGAAATTCTGGGCTTTGAAAATAACGTTATTAATCTAACTGATTTCCCCCTAACACAAGCACATGTCTCTCTTCTGAATCGCGGCCTGTCATTTGTACCGTCTACGGGCGGCAATGAGTTTGAAGTATACAAGGATATTCATTTCTTTGTGCGAAAAATCCTCTTACGCCTCTACCATAGTCGTGGAGCAGGCCCCCCTTCAGATGAGACCCTGCAAGGTCTGGTTGAAGAATTTGAAAATAACCTCACATCAGAGGAAGAAATAGCACTAGGTGCGTTGGAAGAACTAAAGATTGAATCATTGGATCGTAATATTAATGAGATTATCATTCCAAAATTTACTAATTTGAAACCCACTTGTCTTACTATGCCACCAGTTTCCTCTAATCGCTATGTGAGAGCATTTATGGAAGGGATTGATCGGGACCTAAGTACTATTGACTGGTCCAAACCAACTGAACACAACCTCTCACAAAGAGAACGTGTGGCCCTTGACGAACTTTGTGATATGAAAGGGATAATAATTAAGCCTAGCGACAAAGGTGGTAATGTGGTGCTCTTGGATGAGGAATACTACACTGGTGAGATACTAAGACAACTGGGTTCACCCAGCTATAGACGAATGAAAGATAACCCTCTATCTGAGATTACTCAGAAACTGAACAGAAAGTTACAATTTGCTCTTGAAGAAGGTTTAATAACAAAAAATGAGTTTTTGTACTTAAAAGTCAGGGAACCCAAGATGCCGACGATTTACATTTTGCCTAAGGTTCACAAGGATAGACAGTCACCCCCGGGACGCCCAATAATTTCTGGTATAGATGGACCTACTGATAAACTAGGGAAATTTGTCGACCAAAAACTGAAGAATTTTGTAAAGTTACTTCCATCTTTTGTCCTAGACACGGGTGATGTGTTGACCAAATTACATAATATAACTATTCCACCTAACAGCATGCTGGTAGGCTTAGATGTGGAATCTCTCTACACCTCAATTCCACACTCTGTGGGTTTAAAAGCCGTTGAATACTATCTCGACCAATATAGATCTGAACTCTCTCATCAGAATGAGTTCATCATTGACATGCTTGAATTTGTCTTAACCCATAACTGTTTTAGTTTTGACAGTAAATACTATTTACAGGTAACTGGTACGGCAATGGGCTCATCATGTGCCCCTTCTTACGCTTGCCTTCATTTGGGATTTTGGGAAATGGTGACTGTCTATCCATGTGATCTTTTTAAGAAATACGTCTCTCTCTGGCTTCGTTATGTGGATGATGTTCTGGTCGTTTGGACCGGCACACATGATGAACTTAAAACATTTGTTGATTCACTAAACATTAATAACTATAATATACATCTGACATATACAGCAAGCGATCGAGAGATAAGCTTTTTGGATCTCCTGATCAAGAAGGAAGAAAATAAGCTAGTAACCAGTACATTTAGAAAATCGACGGCTGGGAATACTCTATTAATGGCACAAAGTCATCACCCCAAATCCCTTATACGCGGCATACCAGTGGGACAATTCCTGCGATTACGCAGAAATTGTTCCGATCTAAGTACCTTTAAGCAGGAAGCTCAGGAGTTAAAGACACGCTTTAAACAGCGCGGCTATTCAACGAAATGTATTAAACGTGGATATAACAGAGCTTTACATACCAGTCGGGAAGCTCTCTTACATCCAACGGAATATAGGAAAATTAAGAAAAATAATACATCATCTCAACCATCCAGGACACAGGTGAGGTTTATCTCCAGATTTGGACTACACTGGGAGGAAATAAGGGAGATCTTAGAGAAAAACTGGCCACATCTCACGTTATGTGAGGAAATTAGGGAAATGATAGGTGATCATCCTAGTATGATATCTAGGAGAGCTCCGAATCTTCGTGACCTTCTTGTAAGATCAGAATTTAGAAGAGATGTAGACACTAAATGGCCCACACATAACCTGAAAGGGATGTTTAAATGTGGGACCTGTTCACAATGTAGATTTGTAAGGAAGAGTGATGTATTCTTTGATTCATCAAATCATCGTAAATTTAATGTCAGAAACTTCCTAAACTGTCGGTCATCTATGGTGGTTTACTTGATCTTTTGTCCCTGCAATAAGTTTTATGTGGGGAAGACTATAAGAGAGGTCCAGGTCCGGATTTCTGAGCATATAAGGGACATAAAAAATGGGGAAGAAAAGAGCCCATTAGCAATGCACTTTAAGGAATACCATCAACAATCTGTAGATGGCCTCAACTTTATGGCCATATACCAATTACCGAAAAACAATAGGGGGGGGAATCGAGATCGCTCCTTACTGCAAAAGGAGAGTATGTGGATTTACAATCTTAAATCACTGGCCCCTCATGGCTTGAACAATGAACTCAAGCTACAGATGTTCCTTTGATGCGGCCGGGGTCCCGAGACCCGGACCACATAATTGGTTTTCAGTGTGTGGCCCGGCTCTTGGGACCCGGGCCGCACCTAAATGTTCCTCCCCTTTGATTGGATAGCATTTGGGGATGACACCCCGACTGGCTTCCATATCTCTAGGGGGGGATATGTGCTCGTTATTCCTGACTATTGGCTCTCTAACTTTACAGCAGTGATCTCTGGTGCATGTGCCTTATTTTTCATTTTTTTTTTTTTTTTTTTTTTTTTTTTTTTTGTTTTTTATTATATTTTTTGATTTAATTTTGTCTTTTTTATTTTTGATGGGGACAGTCAATGGAGACATTTTTATAGACATACATTGTATTGTATTATTGATAATGATATACTGTTGACACTAAGTACCCTGGTCCCATTTGGGAGCACTAGGGTTAATAGGTGTATTACTACTCGACAAATACTATTGGTTAACAATCCCTTGATATAGAGGGTTGGTTCTGATGTTGTAATACACGCCCTGAGGAAGTCACGTCTGTGACGAAACATGTTGGCAATTCTGTGACGTCACATACCGGTGAATGGCAACTTGGAGGTAACTAACCCACATGGATACTATGCATGAGACTTGGACGTAGCACATGATTAATGGACGGAAAGCTGGGAAGCTGGGAAGCTGCGCACTCCTGCACTCCTGCCCTCCTATTTGGAGTTAAGACTCCTTTGAGCTGGATACAAGGACACAAGGATATTTCACCTAAGTGTGAACCTTACTGGCAATACAAGCTGTCAAAACTGGGAAACGCATTGCTAGCACTTGCCCTGCTGTGGAGGATACGGCTCTGACTTGCCACTCCCTGCTTTTGCTTGTCCCAGGAGGGGATTCGGTCCTGTGGACTCTCACATGTTGGAGTGTTGACACACCTGCTGCATGATTATCTTTCCCTGTGCTGGGAGGTTACAGAGGAACGGCACGGAGTGGACAGATCTCTATCTGCTGTCTGCAGTTACTTTACACTGGAGCTTTGAGGAGACACCAGAGCTTTATCTTCTCATGGAGTGACCTGTTCGTTTTCATCTGTAGAGAACCCTATGGACTTCCACATATACTACCTACTGATAAGTATATACTCTTGCATCTATTCATGTGCTCTATGGGTTCATTGCATGTATATCCTTGCTAGTAAGCCCATCTGTATACTGCTATCTGATCAGCAGGATCGCTTATATCCATGGATGTTATGACCTTGGTTAGTACGTTGCCTCCACTCACTACATTGTATCTGATTCATCCACTTGTGTGGCCTGTATTGAAGTAACTTATTACTTGATACTATTTGTTATATGGCCATGCTAAATGAGAATTTTTCTTAAAACTGATTTATTTGCCATTCATTACCCGGCCGGGTTTGTGATGTCTGTTTGTAGGTTTTTGTGCAAGATTGCATAATTTTACATATATATTAATAAACTTTTGATAATTAAATTGTGACTTTATTGAGCCGAGTGCCTTTTTTACCAGGTTTTTGTTTTTTCTTTTCCTCACATTTCCATGTCTGGTTGGCACCGTATATAGATATATATATTTACATATACTGAGCTCTTTAGTCCAGAGATCATTGTTCTTTTTGTTTATATATATTTAATGAGCCCAGACCAGACCCCTAAATAAATACAGACCCCAGACTAGTTCCCTAAATAAATACAGACCCCAGACCAGACCACTAAATAAATGCAGACCACAGACCAGACCCCTAAATAAAAACAGACCCAAGAATAGACCCCTTAATAAATACAGACCCCAGACCAGGCCCCCAAATTAATGCAGACCCCAGACCGGACCCCTAAATCAATGCAGACCACAGACCAAACCCCTAAATATTTAATGACCCCAGACCAGACCCCTAAATAAATTCAGACCCCAGACCAGACCCCTAAATAAAAACAGACCCCAGACTAGACCCCTTAATAAATACAGACCCCAGACCAGACCCCCATATTAATGCAGACCACGTACCGGACGCTTAAATAAATAGACCCAGGACTAGACTCATAAATAAATATAGACCCCAGACCAGACTCCTAAATAAATGCAGACCCCGGACCAGACTCCTAAATGAATACAGACCCCAGACCAGATGGCTAAATAAATACAGACCCCAGACTGGACGCCTAAAAAATACAGACCCCAGACCAGACCCCCAAATTAATGCAGACCATGTACTGGACGCCTAAATAAATACAGACCAAAGACCAGACCCCTAAATAAATGCAAATCCTAGACCATACCCCTAAATAAATACAGACCCAGGAATAGAGCACTAAATGAATACAGACCCCAGACTAGACCCCTTAATAAATACAGATCCTGGAATAGAGCACTAAATTAATACAGACCCCAGACCAGACCCCTTAATAAATACAGACCCCAGACCAGGCCCCTAAATAAATGCAGACCCCAGACCGGACCCCTAAATAAATACAGACCCCAGACCAGACCTCGAAATAAATACAGACCCCAGACTAGACCCCTAAATAAATACAGACCCCAGACCAGACCCCTAAATAAATGCAGACCCCAGACCAGACCCATAAATAAATACAGACCCAAGACTAGAGCACTAAATGAATACAGACCCCAGATCAGACCCCTAAATAAATACAGACCCCAGACTAGACCCCTAAATAAATGCAGACCCCAGACCGGAGCCCTAAATAAATCCAGACCCCAGACTGGACCCCTAAACAAATACAGACCCCAGACTAGACCCCTAAATAAATCCAGACCCCAGACCGGACCCCTAAATAAATACAGACCCCAGACTGGACCCCTAAACAAATACAGACCCCAGACTTGACCCCTAAATGAATACAGACCCCAGACCAGACGCCTAAATAAATACAGACCCCAAACCAGACCCCTAAATAAATACAGACCCCAGAGCAGACTCCTAAATTAATGCAGACCACAGACAAGACCCCTAATGAAATACAGACCCAAGACTAGACCCCTAAATGAATACAGACCCCAAACCATACCCCTAAATAAATACAGACCCCAGACCAGACCCCTAAATAAATGCAGATCCCAGACCGGACCCCTAAATAAATACAGACCCCAGTCCAGACCTCTAAATAAATACAGACCCCAGACTAGACCCCTAAATGAATACAGACCCAAGACTAGACCCCTAAATAAATACAGACCCCAGACTAGACCCCTAAATAAATACAGACCCCAGACCAGACCCCTAAATAAATACAGACCCCTAAATATAAACCCAGATTCTATATTGTGGATGAAAAGGGTTTTGCCAATAACCTGAGCAAATAACCGTTGTTTATCTCTACTGTAGGAGTGGCATGTATTGCTACTGTGTTCTGCAGACCCCTGACCAGGTCATAAGAAACCCTGGTTGGGAAACACAGCTCTGGACACTAGACTGGCACTCATGATGCCCACATCAGACATGGCAGAGCAGGTTACTGCCAGGCACGTGCCACCTGAGGATTCCATGACCTCTGACATCATGTGACCTGCACACGACCAACTGCCGTTTACTTTCAACTGTCGACGGCAGCGACAGTTGACATTTGTTGTGTCTCCATATTCTGAAACCCAGAATTGTTTTTATTTTTCTGTTGATGGGGCGGTGTGAGGACTTGTTTTTTGTGGGGCGAGCTGTACTGTTTATTGGTACTATTTTGGGTTACATAAAACTTTTAATCACTTTTTAACTTTTTATTCCATTTTTCGAGGAGCTAAACAAAACGAAATAGAAAAAAGTTTATTTATTTATTTTGGCTGCAATATTTATGTATCGCTTGAATTGTTCTTTTAGCCTCCTCCTATTAAACTTAGTAGGAGGACCAAGTTGGCAGACCTTGGGGTCTTCATTAGGCTCCCTGGCTGCCATGACAACTATCTACACACGGTGATCGCGTTGCGGGTAGGGGTGATGGGGTGACAGTGGGAGCTTACCTCTATTTAACTGTTTAGATGCCACGGTCGCTATTATAGCGTATGATCCTGCTCCATACTACCCCCACCAACTAAGATAATTATGTCAAATGTGGGTAAGGCGTGAAAACCTCTCCATACAGGACCCAACAGCAGACACTGCATTATGCTGGGAGCTCAGCTTTGTTCTGCTGTAGAGTCCTGGGCACTACCCGACTGACCCACCTCTCTGTCCACCCCTGTTCCTTCTTCTTCTCATGAGGAATCTCCATTTGTTTTCCTCAGGTGGTCCTGGCATCAGTCCCCGGCCGAAACACCTACATGGCCGTAAAAATGATCACCAAACGGGACAATACGGACGAAATTATGAGAGAGCGGCGGATACTCCTAGCGGCCAGACACTGCCCGTTCCTATGCCACCTCTATGCCGCACATCAATCTGAGGAGCGGGCATTTTTTATCACGGAGTATCTGTCCGGTGGCAGCCTGGAGGCTTTGATCAGGATGTGCGGCTGCTTGAACATCGGCAACGTAAGGCGAGTAAATAATCAGGAGACTGAGGGGGGTGGAAAGAAGAAAAGGTGAGGGGGAGGTCAGATGAAGGACAATACAGAGAATGCAGAATACAGGCTGCCATAATCAGCGCCTCTTCTCTGCTAGAGACCGCACACACTCCATCATAACATGATATTAGGGAATTGATAGAGGAAGATTTCATGACATTGAGACTCCGCTCTGTTCTCCCCATCAGATTCTACACAGCAGAGATGATATGTGGCCTCCAGTTCCTCCATGGACACAACATCGTCCACCGGTAAGCAGAACTTCCCCCTTCTTTCATTCTCCTTTACATGCTGGAAACAGTGCACCCAGCTTTCCTACATTCCTGAATGGCTATTCTGCTTGGTGGTGCAATGACCGATCCCCCGTCTCCTGGATCACTGGGCGGATTTGTCATTCTCTCGTCTTATTTCTTTGCAGAGATCTAAAGCCGGAGAATATAATGTTGGATGCAGATGGCCACGTCCGTATCATCGACCTGGGATTGGCCCAAGATGGCGTCACCGCCTCCAATAAGATCCGTGGAGTGACGGGAACATTGCATTACATGGCCCCCGAGGTGCTTCTTAGAAAAAAATACGGCACCGCAGTTGACTGGTGGAGCCTGGGGATTGTGGTGTCCAGGATGGCAGCAGGACGCTCCCCATTTTACAACGGCCCCGTCAGGCAAATGGCTATCAAAGCCATCACCACCGCGAAGCCTAAATTTCCAACTTGGCTTAATCCTGACGTGAAACATCTGACCAAGAGACTGGTCCGTAAAAATTCTAAGAGGCGCCTCGGTGTGTGCGGGAACATCAGAGAGCATCCATTCTTCTTCACCATCGGCTGGGAGGAACTGCAGGAGAGGAGGGCACAGCCACCATTTACACCATTTGTGCCCGTTCTGGAGAACCAACATCTGAAGTGGCCAGAGAATAACAAAGCCCTTCACCCCTTGGCCGGGTTCAGCTTCATGTCACCAAGCTGGACCCGATAAGATCTCAGGACAAGGGCCCAGAACTTCATGCCTCCTGACCCGCGCCTCAAGTCTCTGCTGCTGTATGTCACCTCGGCTGCCCAGACCATCATCTCTCTCCTTACCATCTTCATGCCACACCTCTGCCATCTTGCTGCTGCACCAGAGCCTTGACTTGCCATCCTCCAATCCCGGGCAGGCATCTGACATCACTCCAGCCTGAAGATCCTCTACACCCCCCAGGAGCGGCCTGTGCTTAGTTTCCATCTGAGGAGATCAGGAATAATAGCCGCATGTTGTAGTCCTGGGGCCGGAGCAGCCATTATACCTGATCTCACCTCAGCACAGGCCAGGTAAGTAATGCACCCACATCACCCACATCACTCACATCACTCACATCACCCACATCACCCCACTATATAATAAGTATAGACACCACACTACATGATAAGTATAGACACACGCATATAGACACATAGTACATTTAGATTAGACTTTAGCCTTTGATCCTGGGATTATTCTGATCGCCATATTTGGGGTCAGGAAGGAATTTCCCCCCCTTAATATGAGGACAATTGGCTCATTCCTCCAAGGGGGTTTTCGCCTTCCTCTGGATCAACACGGCCTTAAATAGGTTTAGGATGATAGCGTAATAAGTAGTAACACACATAAGTAACATAATATAAATATAGAAAATAATTTAAAATAATAATTCTTAATTTAATACAATTTATAGTTTACACATAAATAAATACAGTAGTTCATTAAAAATAATAATTAAAAAAATGAATAATTTTCCCCTAGTCTTTCCCCATATTACACATGTTACACTTCAGCCTTTGATCCTGGGATTTATGCCGATCGCCATATTTGGGGTCAGGAAGGAATTTTCCACCCTAATATGAGGACAATTGGCTCATTCCTCACAGGGGGTTTTCGCCTTCCTCTGGATCAACACGGCCTTTATATAGGTTTAGTATAATAGATAAATAGATGACACATACATATACACAGTATATAATAATAGTAGTCTTAATACTTCTAGAATAATCTCCTAATAATAAAATATAACCTTCCCTTATCTGTAAATAAAACTTTCCTTTTACCCCTTACATCTTTGTGCTTGTCTTTATTCCCATTGGACTTCTGTGTAGTAAATGTTGTCCGAGCTCTGAGACCCCCACCAATCACTAGAACGAAGCAGCTGAAGGTCTCGTGTGAGCGCTCAGCCGCTTCCTGTCTGTTCGGCTTTTTCCGGAAAAATGTATCGGCTCATAGACTTTCTATTGAGTCCGTTCACCGATACATTTATTTCTGGAAAAAGCCGAACAAACACGAAGCGACTGAGCGCTCACACGGGGGCTTCATCTGCTTCATGCTAGTGATTGGTGGGGGTCTCAGTGCTCGGACCCCCACCAATCCAATCTTCTGACGTGTCACTATGACATGTCAGAAGTTTGTCAAACGTTTAGCTACACTTTAAAGGTATATGTCAGATTTAAAGCCCAAATGTGGTGTGAACAGAGCCTTACAGGTGTTGTCAGGTTTTTACAATACCGTTTTGCTAGAGGGGTCCAGTAATCTGTGGGGGAACTTCCTGCAAGAGTTTAATTTCCCTACAGCATCTCTAAAGGGGAAGTAAAGTATTACACAGTTCTATAGTCACCGGGCTGTGCATGTAATACATGGATGTGATCGTCCTCCTGAGCAGGAGATGATGTTTATTGCCCCTCTCCATTCTGGATAATTAATCAGGGTCCTGAACGGGGGAACACACACTATTACCCCAAAATTCACTAATAGGGCATTTGAAAATGGGTTTTCCAAACCAGAAAACAGCTTTAATGGTTATATAATGATAAGTGAGAGTTTGTTACAATGTATCAGTGCAGGAGAGAGCTGAAGTACAGGCTATTTAGATTGTGGAGGATTATCTAAACGGGATACACTGAATGGGGCACAGTGGGGGATGGAGGATCGGCTACAATGCTGCCCCCTACAGTCAGGGCCCTCACCTCATGGATGCTCCTGTTACCAGATCCTTCACACCAGAGATCAACATTCATGAAGAAGAAAAATCCCCTGCAGAGACGTCCACACCGAGAGATCCAATAGGACTGGTCTATACAAGGAGTCGTCATATCCGGGGGCATATTTACAGCCATGCCCCCATATAATAAATACTTTATTCCTGTATACATGAGAAGTTCTACAACTTTATAATATCATTTATGTTTCAATTACTCACCATTTTCAAGATCTGTTTGCTGTCAGTGAATGAGGACATTCTTGCTTACATTCAGATGCAGTGAACCTGTACATCGCTAGTCCTGCTCTCAGCTAAGAAACATAAAGTAGATTAGGAAGTTGTAGAACTTTTCATTTATAAAGCGATTAAGCTTTAGTTACATAAAATCGGAAAACACACAGGAAGAGGATTCATTATCGGTAGTACTACAGTGATGTGGTGCCCGCAAGTATCTAATGGTAAATACGGTCCTGGTGGGTACCTCACCTTTATGTGACAGGCCATAAAATGTCATATAGGAAAAAACGGAAGAAAGAACTTACCATACGGGGATCATATATGTTATGTCGCTGGAAGAAACCTGCAGCACCGACACCAATGGAACATGAGGATGACGCCACTCAATGTGCCGTCCATCACCCCCATCATCCCACGCGTTTCACTCCACCTGTGACTCTGCCGACTAACGTGAATACTGACTAAACACAAACTCTGACCGGCCTCATCACTAGTCCCTATTGTCATGCAGCCGCCTCCGATAGAGAATTTACCCTAATCCAGTGGTGGTGAACTAACCCCAATCTACTTACATGTGGTTTACAATAGTCAGTGGTACATATAGTATCCACAGTCTGGTGGCTAGTGATTAAATATAGAATTCAGAGTCTGGTGGTCAGTGGTATATATAGTATTCAGAGTCTGGTGGTCAGTGGTATATATGGTATCCACAGTCTGGTGGCCAGTGGTGTATACAGTATCCAGAGTCTGGTGGTCAGTGGTACATATAGTATCCAAAGTCTGGTGGCTATTGGTATATATAGTATCCACAGTCTAGTAGTCAGTGGTACATATAGTATCCAGAGACTAGTGGTCAGTGGTACATATAGTATCCAGAGTCTGGTGGTCAGTAGTACATATAGTATCCAGAGTCTAGTGGTCAGTGGTACATATAGTATCCAAAGTCTGGTGGCCAGTGGTACATAAAGTGTCCACAGTCTGGTGGCCAGTGGTATATATAGTATCCACAGTCTGGTGGTCAGTGGTACATATAGTATCCGGAGTCTTGTGGTCAGTGGTATATATAGTATCCAGAGTCTAGTGGTCAGTGGTACATATAGTATCCAGAGTCTGGTGGTCAGTGGTACATATAGTATCCAGAGTCTGGTGGTCAGTGGTATATATATATATATATATATATATATATATACATATATATAATACCCAGAGTCTAGTGTTCAGGGGCACACGTGGTCATAAACGGCTGTTTGGACACACGGCAGGGTTCAGAAGGGAAAGAGCGCCATTTGGAGTTCAAATTTAGCTGGAATGGTTTGCGGAGGCCATGTCACATTTGCAAAGCCCCTGAGTGGCCAAAACAGTGGAAACCCCCCAAAAGTTACTCCATTTGGGAAACTACACCCCTCAAGGAATTTATCAAGGGGTATAGTGAGCATTTAAAAAAATGTGTCAATTAAAAATCCATGGGCTTCTCTAAGGGACAGACCCTGGGAAGCGTGGTGCTTTAGCATACCCGTGGTGATGCCACTGTAGCTTATATGATCACGGCTAGTGGTTTAACCCCTTCCCGACATTTGCCGTATAGATACGTCATGGAAAGCCATGACTTCCCACAAATTGCCGTATCCATACGCCAAATGAAGAAGGGGTTACAGTGGAAAAAATAAAAGTTACAAAGTAAAGATGGCTGCTGTTCATAACAGCAGACCATCTTTACGCGAGGGCTAGGGGGGTGGCTCAACCGCCCCTCATCGGCGATCGCTGCAATTGGCCGGTCAATTCAGACCGGCCAATTGCGGCCGTTTTCGGCTTTCACCAATCACTGTGCCACAGGGCACAGTGATATGGTGGTGATTGGTGCTGCCTAGGACAGCACCAGTCCCTGCCATGTAGCGATGACGAGGTGGCAGGGATGCCATCCCCCCGATCGCTACGATTGGTTGGTCTGCACCGATTGACCAATCGCAGCCATGGCGAGTGTTTGAAACACCCTCCACCAGCTCTGCCCACCTCATTCCGGTTAGGAACGGTGAGCAGAGCTGGTGTGACCGTCTGTGAGCCATACTTACCGAATCTGAGGCCTTCTGTGCTGCCATCCTGCTGTGACGTCTTCATCTGACTGCTTCCTGCTGCAGGTAATTTTTTCTGACGCTACGTTTTTTTCATCTTTTTCTACCCGCACCAATTTACTGTGTGCTTCCTGTGCCGCTGAGCGCTGATCAGTGACCGTCATCACTGATCTAATCAATTATAGGTGCAGGGTTTTTATTTTGTGGCCTTTTTTTTACTGCACCTTTTTTTTGGGTGCGCCCTGGAGCCACTGAGTGCTGAGTCTAATAATCAGCCTCAGTGGTCATTTGTTTACGCAGGGTAGCGTTAGGGCGTTAGAGTAGCGGACGTTTACTGATGTCCGTTTTGTAAAATAAATATATAGCAGAAGTTATAGCTATATGTTATTTATACAGTTTGAGTAAATCTACAGCTTCTCGTCAGCGTCTGTTTACTGACGGACATTCAGCTTTTTGTAACTGAAGTTCGGTCACTACATTTTTGATAGCGCAGCGACACAGTTGTAGCTCAAGTTTTTTCACAGTTCTATATTGAACGTGCAGTAAATTTCTTTCTCCTAAATTTTTCTTATAGTTCTTTTTGTTTTCCTATAAATGTCATATACACGTGTAAAAGCACAACATGCACAACCACCTCTATAAAAATAAATGGAGTATTACACGTGTTGAAGCACTACGTACCCCCCTAATAAAAATGTCCCAATCATCTCAATGGGTCTATTCAGCGGAAGAGGCATCCGCCATCCTGGTCCTGACACTGAATCAGCCAGCGCGGGAGAAGAGGAAATTGCCCCATTCCTATTGACCTCCTCATCATCATCATCCTCATCCAGTGATGAGGAACCCCCGCAAAGACGCCCTGGGACATCAGCTGAGGCAAACCCACAAATTAGTGATACCCTGTGGAACCCACCCCTGATAATTATGAGCCTCACATTCCGGATTTCACAGGGAGCTCAGGAATTCGGTTAGAGACTGTAGGCCTCACAGAAATGGACTATTTCAAGCTCTTTTTCTCTGAGGATTTTGTTAATGTAATGGCGGCCCAGACAAATTTATACGCCCGGCAATTTTTAGCCCAAAACCCCACGTCATCATTTGCTAGGTGGACCCCCATAGAGGCAGTGGAGATTATTATATTTTGGGGCCTTGTACTACATATGGGCCTAGTAAAAAAGCCAGCGATTAGGCAATACTGGAGTGCGGACAGTTTATACAGCACCCCATTATACCGCATGGCAATGACCCGGGCACGTTTTGAAATAATTCTGACATTTTTGTATTATAAGGATAATGCAGAGTGCCCGCCCCGTGATGACCCCACATATGACCGCCTATTCAAGATCAGGCCAATGATTGATTATTTCTGCACCAAATTTCAGGAAGTGTACACCCCCGAAAAGAACATAGAAATGGACGAGTCCTTTTTACATTTTAAGGGGAGACTAAATTTCCGCCAATACCTGCCAAGCAAGAGGGCGAGGTATGGAATTAAAATGTAGAAGCTGTGCGGGAGCAGCTCAGGGTGCACCTACAGGTTTAGGGTTTATGAAGGGAAGGACGCCAGGATAGAACCCCCAGAATGCCCCCCTGTCCTGGGGGTTAGTGGGAAAATAGTGTGGGACTTGGTGCACCCACTGCTGGACCAGGGTTACCCCCTTTACGTGGATAACTTCTATACCAGCGTCCCACTATTTAACTGCCTCTCCACCAGAAGTCCTGCAGCATGCGGCACCGTGCGCAAAAACCAGAGAGGCCTCTCTAAAAATCTGATTGGGCAACCCCTAAGAAAAGGAGAAAGCAGGTCACTAAATAGCGAGAACATGTTGCTGGTCAAGTATAAGGACAAGAGGGACGTCCTTATGTTGACCCCAATGCACGGTAGCGGCAGCACCCCTGTACCTGTCCAAGGTACCACCACAATGACCCCCAAGCCAGACTGCATCCTCGGCTACAATAAGTACATGGGAGGGGGTAATCTCTCTGATCAAGTACTGAAGCCGTACAGTGCCATGCGGAAAACAAAGGTGTGGTATAAAAAGCTGTCCGTGCACATGGTACAGATGGCATTGCATGCGCCGCTCCCACACAGACCAAAAGGAAGGTCTTTGGTAGAGCGACATCTGGCGCCATTTTCATGTGGACCGGAAGCCACAGCCGTACAGTAAGATGATGACTTCCAGTCGCGGCTTCCGGCCATATGTTGAAGGCAGCGCAGACACTAGGACTAGGAGCGGCAGGGCGGAGGCGGCAGGAGTAGGTAAGTTATGTTTGTGTATGTGATGTGTGTGTATGTTAATGTTATACTGTCTAATGATCACTGTATCTAATCCTCCTACACTGTGCATTCGCTCAGAAAATGGCGGCACACAGTGTAGGAGGTTTGAACATTCAACCACCTCCTATCTCCTGGCACTAGTCAGGATAAAGGAGGGGGGATTCTGGGTGAACACTAGAGGGAGTGTGTCTACTACAAATTTGCAGCATAAGGCAATGAGGTTGCTTTACCACATGCCAATGCTGCAATTTTGGGAATTGCTCCCTCTAGTGACCAGTACATGGAAATGTTATAAATTAGAACCTAATTTATAATATTTCCTGACTTGTGAAAAAATAAAAAAAATTAAAACAATGTGTAATCATTTATATATTAACTGTTTAACTGAAAAAATAAATAAAATTCTAGCGACACATTCCCTTTAATACTGGCGTTTCATACACCAGTCCTATTAAACAGTTTGCTGGAGTAAGATGCAACACATTTATTAACATGCGAACGACTCTTAATAAATGTGTCACATCTTTTAGCTGCAACGCGGCCTATCATCAGTACTTTCTACATGCTGCGGCCTGCTGTAAGAGTCTGAGGGAATCCGGGAGGGAGAAACGGAGTGGTGAGGTAAATACATTTTTAAAATGTATTTTATTGTCTGATTGGGGGGGGCATACAGTCTGATTGGGGGGAGGTATGGGTCTGGCACGGACCTTTGCCTTGTTACGCCCCCCAGAGATAAATCTGGGCCGCACTATACATATAGATTTCTGCTATAATTTACATTAGTTACTGGCGTAAATTATAGTAAAATTGTTGGCCATTTCTGCTAAGCCCTGCCCATTTGTTGCCCCCAAAAATGTTGACATTTGCGCATTTTGTGGATTTTCTACGCTAGTAAACTGTTGTAGAAAGGTTAATATATTCCCCCAAAGGCTACAGACCATAATACAATATCTTAATGTAATCGATGTGTGCAGCAACGCTTGTTGTCTCCATTCTATGTCAGTGTGGGAAGTAGATGTCCGGCCTTATGATTTTGTGATATGTGATAGACCCAAAATCCCAAGCACGAAACCATAGAAAGCACAGGCCGGGGATAGGAGGGAGGATCGTGTCACAGCCAAAGGGGAGAGTTAGTGGAGGGGGATGGTCTAGGAGAGGGAGGGGATCCGGTAAGGGTTAGCCGGAAGTGCGCTGAATTCCCGGTCTTTTGGTCGGGAGCAGCGCACGGAGTAAGACATCCATCCACGCATCTCCCATCCGGCGGCCACCTTACCTCATGTCAGCGCAGCACTTCATTGAGCAGATGCGGGCGGCGGCTGCTGCATTCGGCCCCGCCTGGTTGGAGGAACAAGCTGCAGCGGTGGCCAACGCTCCGGTAGCTTCGGCTGTCTCTCCCTCGCGCCGGGTCCGGCGCTCGCGTCCTCCAGAAAGGCTGAGCCTCGATGTGGCTCGTCGAACTCGGCGCCACAGAGGGAGCCCTGTGAGGGAACCTCCGGCTCGGGCGTCTGGCAGCACAGATACTGCAGCCGGTGCCAGGGTCGGAAGGAATCCCACTTCGCAGTGGAGTCCAGCGGAAGTGGGGTGGGTGCAGCCTCTACTTCCGGTCACCCCTCCACTCGCCAGTTCTACGCCGGGTTCCATGGTTCGGACGGCTGCCCCTGGTGATGTGCCGGCTGGGGGTGGAGCCCCACGGCGATCCGGTGGAAGCAAGGGACCTGCATTGGGCCGCAGGCCTAGGTCGTCTGTTTCGAGGGTGACTTCCGGGCAGCGAGCTGCCGGCCCTCTGGTGCCGGTCGACTACCAGAGAGAGAGCTTGGGAGCCCGCCCCTCACCCACCTCGGTTCCGGCCGTTGAGCACGCCTGTGCGTTCTGCCATGGAACTGGGACCAGATCTGCCGAAGACCTTGAGGATGGGGAGCTTCGTGGACAGGACGGTCCAGCTGATGGGTCCACAGCACCTGTGCAGCTCGGTGAGTCGTTTTCACCATCTTTACCTTTTCCTGCTATACTTATGTCTCCTGTTTCGGGGGAGGGTTCCGCGGTTGAGGAGCGGTTATGTGATGTGGGGTCTGGGTTTGGGAATGTTGGGGGTGGGGGGGAAAGTCTGCGAGAGTTGGTTGGTTGCGTCAAGGAATTGTTAGGCCGGCTCGACGGGACGGGGGTCACCGAGCCCCCTTCGCGGTCTCCTGTGGCGGCATGGGTGGGGGCTGGTAGGGTAGGGTTTAATGCCCCGGCGGCGGTCGCTGCGAGTGTAGGAGCAAATACGGAATCGGTGGCGGTGTCTGTTCAGACCGACTCGGCGGCGGCGGTTGATGGTGTTCGGTTGGACGATAAAGCCAGGGTGGAGGTTTATGTGTGTTTTGAAGGACCTTTGGGGGCACACTTGAAGCAGGAATTTTGGGAAAAAATTTGGAAGGACGAGTACGTGGAAATTTTTTAATTGTTGCCCCTGGAAAAATTTAATCTGGAGAAGGGGAAGCGAGATGAGAGTAAGAAGGAGGAGGAGGAAAAGCGTTGTTACCGCCTTATCCCTAAGACATTTGTTAACTGGTTGCAAGAGTTCGCCATTTTGGCCAGTGTTATTGGTGAAAAGGCTCCGGAATATTGCTCCCCCCTGTTTTGCTATATGGATGCTATCAGGGAAGCACATAGGGTATATGGGGGGGTATGACAAGCAGTTTAGACAACGGAAGGCGGTTCGGCCCAATATTAGGTGGGACCACGGGGATATTGCCCTCTGGTTACGGGCCAAACCTTTCCCGGGAGCGGGGGGGGGGCAGCAGGCCAATCTGGTCAATCCAGCTCAGGGGGCAAAGCAAAGCTCGAGCTGTGCTGGCAATACAATGAGGGGCAGTGTAAATTCGGTGCAGGTTGCAAGTTCAAGCACCTTTGTGCTCAATGCAATGGGGCGTCCCACGGGGCATCTAAATACTTGCACAAGGGAAAATGAGGTGGGGGTGGGGGTTTTAACGCCAGTCATGGGGGTAACGCCAGTGAAGCTGGAAAGGATAGTCAGGTTTCTAAATAGTTATCCGGACAGGGCCAGTGCGCAGTTGTTGTTTGATGGTTTTAATGTGGGTTTTTGTATCCCATCCCCTCCTCACAGGGTCCCCTTTTCCATAAAAAATCTGAAGTCAGCTTACCAGCATCCTGACGTGGTTAGGGAGAAATTGGGAAAAGAGGTGGATTTGGGGCGCATGGCGGGGCCCTTTAGTTCTCTCCCCATCCCGGGTTTGGTCGTCTCCCCGCTGGGGGTTGTCCCGAAGAAGGAGGCGAACAAATACCGTTTGATTCACCATTTGTCTTATCCTAAGGGCTTGTCGGTTAATTACGGGATAGATCGGGATCGTTGCTCGGTCGTGTATACGTCATTTGACGCGGCGGTGCAGTGTGTGCGTTTCCATGGTAGGGGGGCGTTAATGTTCAAGATGGATGTCGAGGCGGCTTTTCGGCTGTTGCCGGTGCATGCGGATAGTCAGCGTTTACTGGGGTGTTTTTGGGGGCGCGGTTTTTATGTGGATCAGTGTCTCCCCTTGGGTTGTTCCATTTCTTGTGCGTACTTTGAGGCGTTTAGCTCATTTTTGGAATGGGTGGTCAAATCTGTGGCGGGGGTGGATTCGATCATTCATTATTTAGATGATTTCTTGTGCGCAACGATCTTGGGGCCCGCCCGTTCCGTGAGTTGGTTCGGGACATAAAACACGATCTGTTGCACCTGTGGTCGTTGTACCCGAACTTGATCACGGTGTGGTCGGATATTGTGCCTAGAAAATCCTGGCGTTTGGCACGGTCGGTGGAGCGGATTAACAAAGCCAGGATAAAAGTTAACAGGGCGGTGTCTGCATTTGTTGCGCGGAATGGCGGCATATGTGTTCGGCACTGGGACTTGGAAGCTGGAGTTGGAGCGTATTGGAGTGCAGATGGTGTTCACCTGAATGATGTGGGAATGGATTTGTGGTGCTTGGGCTTGCAGGATGGCATTGGGATGGCTATTTTGTTGTGGCGGGACTCTCAGGCTTGAGGGGGTCAAGGCCTGTTCGCTGTGGCTGGGGAGTCCTTGGAGTTAGACAAAAAATGTTAAAGCTGATGCTCTGTCGCGTAGTTTCATGGCCAGCCCCTCTCTTGAGGAGGATTCCGCTTGTATTTTGCCCCCAGGTATAATCATATCCTCTGTGGATTCAGACTTAGTCTCCGAAATTGCGGCTGATCAAGCTTCTGTTCCCGAGAACCTTCCTGAGAACAAGCTATTTGTTCCCCTGCAATTCCGGCTAAGGTTGCTCAGGGAGAACCACGAATCCGCACTATCTGGCCATCCAGGCATCCTGGGTACCAAGCACCTCATTTCTAGAACCTATTGGTGGCCTGGGTTGCTTAAAGACGTTAAGGCCTACGTCGCCGCTTGTGAAATTTCTACTAGGTCCATGACTCCCAGGTCCCGACCTGCGGGTTTACTATGTTCTTTGCCCAATTCCCAGAGACCTTGGACCCATATCTCCATGGATTTTATCACCGATCTGCCTCCGTCCCAAGGCACGTCGGTGGTGTGGGTTGTAGGAGACCGCTTCAGTAAGATGTGCCACTTTGCACCCCTCAAGAAACTACCCAATGCCAAGACGTTAGCTACCTTGTTTGTCAAACACATCCTGCGTCTCCATGGGGTTCCGGTCAATATTGTTTCTGACAGAGGGGTACAATTTGTTTCATTGTTTTGGAGAGCTTTCTGTAAGAAGCTGGAGATTGATCTGTCCTTTTCCTCGGCCTTCCATCCTGAAACTAATGGCCAAACTGAGAGGACTAATCAGTCTGTGGAACTATACTAAAGTTGTTTTATCTCAAACTTTCAAGATGATTGGGTCTCCTTCATTCCCCTCGCTGAATTTTCCCTTAATAACCAGGTCAGTAGCTCGTCAGGGGGTTTCCCCCTTCTTCTGTAATTTTGGGTTTAATCCATGGTTCTCCTCCGTTTCACCTGGTGGTTCCAACAATACCGAGGTAGATGTCGTTCATCGGGAACTGTGCACAGTCTGGGCCCAGGTTCAGAAGAACCTTGAGGCGTCCCAGATAATCAAAAAGACTCAGGCAGATAAAAGACGTTCAACTAACCCTCTGCTTGTGGTCGGGGATCTGGTGTGGCTGTCTTCTAAAAATTTGCGCCTTAAAGTTCCGTCCAATAAGTTTGCTCCCCGGTATATAGGGCCATACAAAATTATTGAGGTCCTCAACCCTGTCTCCTTCTGGCTGGAGTTACCCCCGTCTTTTCAGATACACAACGTGTTCCTTGCCTCCCTCTTGAAAAGCTGCTCCCCGTCCTTGGCTACATCGAGGAAACCTCCGGTTCCTGTTCTCACTCCGGATGGGGTAGAATTCGAGGTAGCCAAGATTGTGGACAGCAGGATGGTCCAAGGCTCCCTCCAGTACCTGGTCCATTGGAGAGGATACGGGCCTGAGGAGAGGACTTGGGTACCCGCCCGGGATGTTCACGCCGATATATTGCTCAGCAAGTTCCAATTTCGGTTCCCCAACAAGCCAGGCCCACCTAGGAAGGGTCCAGTGGCCCCTCATAAAAGGGGGGTACTGTAAAGGGTTTGCCAGACACAGGTTCTGTGTCGACGCCCATGGTTAATCAGCCTTCATCAGCTCCAAGGTCTGCTCGAGTGACGCGATCTGTTACCACTCAGGCTGGCAGGCTGAGGAGAGGGAGAACCTATCAAAGCCTGGCCTGACGGTTCTAGCTCCTGCCCTTGGTCTATTTTTACCCTCACTGGTGTCTGTATTTAAGGGTCTGGTCTGGGGTCTGCATTTATTTATGGGTCTGGTCAGGGGTCTGTATTTATTTAGGGGTCTAGTCTGGGGTCTGCATTTATTTAGGGTTCTGGTATGGGGTCTGTATTTATTTAGGGGTCTGGTCTGGGGTCTGCATTTATTTACGGGTCTGGTCTGCGGTCTGTGTTTATTTAGGGGTTTGGTCTGGGGTCTGCATTTATTTAGGGGTCTAGTCTGGGGTCTGCATTTATTTAGGGGTCTAGTCTAGGGTCTGTATTTATTTAGGAGTCTGGTCTGGTGTCTGTATTTATTTAGGGGTATGGTCTGTGGTCTGCATTGATTTAGGGGTCTGGTCCGGTGTCTGCATTTATTTAGGGAACTGGTCTTGGGTCCGTGTTTATTTAGGGGTCTAGTCTTGGGTCTGTATTTATTTAGGGGACTGGTCTGTGGTCTCCATTGATTTAGGGTTCTGGTCTGGGGTCTGTATTCATTTAGGGGTCTAGTCTTGGATCTGTATTTATTTAGGGGTCTGGACTAGGGTCTGTATTTATTTAGTGGTCCGGTCTGGGGTCTGCATTTATTTAGGGGTCTAGTCTGGGGTCTGTATTTATTTAGGGGTTTATTTAGGGGTCTTGTCTGTGGTCTTCATTGATTTAGGGGTTTGCTCTGGGGTCTGTATTTATTTAGGGGTCTGGTTTGGGGTCTGTAATTATTTTGGTGTCTGGTCTGTGGTCTGCATTGATTTAGGGGTCTGGTCTGGGGTCTGTATTTATTTAGGGGTCTGGGGTCTGTATTTATTTAGGCGTCTGGTCTGGGGTCTGTACTTGTTTAGGGGTCCGATCTGGGGTCTGCATTTATTTAGGAGTCTGGTCTAGGGTCAGTATTTATTTAGGGGTCTGGTCTGTGGTCTGCTTTGATTTAGGGGTCTGCTCTGTGGTCTGTATTTATTTAGGGGTCTGGTTTGGGGTTTGTATTCATTTAGGGGTCTAGTCGTGGGTCTGTATTTATTTAGGGGTCTGGTCTGGGGTCTGTAATTATTTAGGAGACTGGTCTGGGGTCTGTATTTATTTAGGGGTTTTGTTTGGGGTCTGTATTTATTTAGGGGTCTAGTCTGGTGTCTGTATTTATTTAGGGGTCCGGTCTGGGGTCTGGATTTATTTAGGGGTCTGGTCTGGGGTCTGTAAATATTTAGGGGTCTGGTCTGAGGTCTGCATTGATTTAGGGGTCTGGTCTGGGGTCTGTATTCATTTAGTGCTCTAGTCTTGGGTCTGTATTTATTTATGGGTCTGGTCTAGGGTCTGCATTTACTTAGGGGTCTGGTCTGGGGTCTGTAAATATTTAGGGGTCTGGTCTGGGGTCTGCATTTATTTAGGGGTCTAGTCTGGGGTCTGTATTAATTTAGGGGTCCGGTCTGGGGTCTGCATTAATTTGGGGGTCTGGTCTGGGGTCTTTATTTATTAAGGGGTCTAGTCTGGGGTCTGTATTTATTTAGGGGTCTAGTCTGGGGTCTGAGTATATTTAGGTGTCTGGGCCGGGGTCTGTAATTATTTAGGGGTCTGGTCTGTGGTCTGCATTGATTTAGGGGTCTTGTCTGGGTTTTTTATTTATTTAGGGGTCTGGTCTTGGGTCTGTATTCATTTAGGGGTCTAGTCTTGGGTCTGTTTTTATTTAGGGGTCTGGTCTGGGGTCTGTATTTATTTAGGGGTCTGGTCTGGGGGCTGTATTCAATAAGGGGTCTACTCTTGGGTCTGTATTTATTTACGGGTCTAGTCTTGTGTCTGTATTTATTTAGGGGTCTGGTCTGGGGTCTGTACTTCATTTAGGCGACTAGTCTGTGGTCTCCATTGATTTAGGGTTCTGGTCTGGGGTCTGTATTTATTTAGGGGTCTGGTCTAGGGTCTGTATTTATTTAGTGGTCCGGTCTGGGGTCTGCATTTATTTATGGGTCTAGTCTGGGGTCTGTATTTATTTAGGGGACATGTCTGTGGTCTTCATTGATTTAGGGGTCTGGTCTGGGGTCTGTACTTATTTAGGGGTCTAGTCTGGGGTCTGTATTTATTTAGGGGTCTTGTCTTGGGTCTGTATTTATTTAGGGGTCTGGTCTGTGATCTGCATTGATTTAGGGGTCTGCACTGGGGTCTGTACTTATTTAGGGGTCTAGTCTGGGGTCTGTATTTATTTAGGGGTCCAGTCTGGGGTGTGTATTTATTTAGGCGTCCGGTCTGGGGTCTGAATTTATTTAGGTGTTCTGTCTGGGGTCTGTAAATATTTAGGGGTCTAGTTTTGAGTCTGCAATTATTTAGGGGTCTGGTCTGGGGTCTCCATTGATTTAGGGCTCTGCTCTGGGGTCTATTTATTTAGGGGTCTGGTTTGGAGTCTGTATTTATTTAGGGGTCCGGCTGGGTTCTGCATTGATTTAGGGGTCTGGTCTGGGGTCTGTACTTATTTAGGGGCCTAGTCTGGGGTCTGTATTTATTTAAGGGTCTGGTCTGGTGTCTGTATTTATATAGGGGTCTGGTCTGTGGTCTGCATTGATTTAGGGGTCTGCTCTGGGGTCTGTATTTATTTAGGGGTCTGGTTTGGGGTCTGTATTCATTTAGGGGTCTGGTCTGGTGTCTGTATTTATTCAGGGGTCCGGTCTGGGGTCTGTATTTATTAAGGGGCCTAGTCTGGTGTCTGTATTTATTTAGGGGTACGGTCTGGGGTTTGCATTTATTTATGGGTCTAGTCTAAGGTCTGTATTTATTTAGGGGTCTGGTCTGGGGTCTGTAATTATTTAGTGGTCTGGTCTGTGGTCTGCATTGTTTTAGGTGTCTGTAATTATTTAGGGGTCTGGTCTGTGGTCTGCATTGATTTAAGGGTCTGGTCTGGGGTCTGTATTTATATAGGGGTCTGGTCTGGGGTCTGTATTAATTTAGTGGTCTAGTCTGGGGTCTGTATTTATTTAGGGGTCTAGTCTGGGGTCTGAGTATATTTAGGTGTCTGGGCCGGGGTCTGTAATTATTTAGGGGTCTGGTCTGTGGTCTGCATTGATTTAGGGGTCTTGTCTGGGTTTTTTATTTATTTAGGGGTCTGGTCTTGGGTCTGTATTCATTTAGGGGTCTAGTCTTGGGTCTGTTTTTATTTAGGGGTCTGGTCTGGGGTCTGTATTTATTTAGGGGTCTGGTCTGGGGGCTGTATTCAATAAGGGGTCTACTCTTGGGTCTGTATTTATTTACGGGTCTAGTCTTGTGTCTGTATTTATTTAGGGGTCTGGTCTGGGGTCTGTACTTCATTTAGGCGACTAGTCTGTGGTCTCCATTGATTTAGGGTTCTGGTCTGGGGTCTGTATTTATTTAGGGGTCTGGTCTAGGGTCTGTATTTATTTAGTGGTCCGGTCTGGGGTCTGCATTTATTTATGGGTCTAGTCTGGGGTCTGTATTTATTTAGGGGACATGTCTGTGGTCTTCATTGATTTAGGGGTCTGGTCTGGGGTCTGTACTTATTTAGGGGTCTAGTCTGGGGTCTGTATTTATTTAGGGGTCTTGTCTTGGGTCTGTATTTATTTAGGGGTCTGGTCTGTGATCTGCATTGATTTAGGGGTCTGCACTGGGGTCTGTACTTATTTAGGGGTCTAGTCTGGGGTCTGTATTTATTTAGGGGTCCAGTCTGGGGTGTGTATTTATTTAGGCGTCCGGTCTGGGGTCTGAATTTATTTAGGTGTTCTGTCTGGGGTCTGTAAATATTTAGGGGTCTAGTTTTGAGTCTGCAATTATTTAGGGGTCTGGTCTGGGGTCTCCATTGATTTAGGGCTCTGCTCTGGGGTCTATTTATTTAGGGGTCTGGTTTGGAGTCTGTATTTATTTAGGGGTCCGGCTGGGTTCTGCATTGATTTAGGGGTCTGGTCTGGGGTCTGTACTTATTTAGGGGCCTAGTCTGGGGTCTGTATTTATTTAAGGGTCTGGTCTGGTGTCTGTATTTATATAGGGGTCTGGTCTGTGGTCTGCATTGATTTAGGGGTCTGCTCTGGGGTCTGTATTTATTTAGGGGTCTGGTTTGGGGTCTGTATTCATTTAGGGGTCTGGTCTGGTGTCTGTATTTATTCAGGGGTCCGGTCTGGGGTCTGTATTTATTAAGGGGCCTAGTCTGGTGTCTGTATTTATTTAGGGGTACGGTCTGGGGTTTGCATTTATTTATGGGTCTAGTCTAAGGTCTGTATTTATTTAGGGGTCTGGTCTGGGGTCTGTAATTATTTAGTGGTCTGGTCTGTGGTCTGCATTGTTTTAGGTGTCTGTAATTATTTAGGGGTCTGGTCTGTGGTCTGCATTGATTTAAGGGTCTGGTCTGGGGTCTGTATTTATTTAGGGGTCTGGTCTGGGGTCTGTATTTATTTAGGGGTCCAGTCTGGGGTCTGCATTTATTTAGGGGTCTAGTCTGGGGTCTGTATTTTATTAGGGTTCCGGTCTGTAGTCTGAATTAATTTAGGGGTCTGGTCTGGGGTCTGTAATTATTTAGTGGTCTGGTCTGTGGTCTGCATTGTTTTACGGGACTGGTCTGGATGTCTGTATTTATTTAGGGGTCTGGTCTGTGGTCTGTATCTATTTATTTAGGGAACTGGTCGGGGTCTGGTCTGGGGTCTGTATTTATTTAGGGGTCTGGTCTGTGGTCTGCATTGATTTAGGGGTCTGGTCTGGGGTCTGTATTAATTTAGTGGTCTAGTCTAGGGTCTGTATTTATTTAGGGGTCTGGTCTGGGGTCTGTATTTATTAAGGGGTCTAGTCTGGGGTCTGTATTTATTTAGGGGTCTGGTCTTGCGTCTGTATTTATTTAGTGGTCTGGTCTGGGGTCTGCATTTAGTTAGGGGTCTGGTCTGGGTTTGTATTTATTTAGGGGACTGGTCTGTGGTCTCCATTGATTTAGGGGTCTAGTCTGGGATCTGTTATTTATTAGGGGTCTGGTCTGGGGTCTCCATTGATTTAGGGGTCTAGTCTGGGGTCTGTATTTATTTAGGGGTCCGGTCTGAGGTCTGCATTCATTTAGGGGTATAGTCTGGGGTTCTATTTATTTAGGGGTCCAGTCTGGGGTCTGTATTTATTTAGGGGTCTGGTCTGGAGGTCTGTATTTATTTAGGGGTCTGGTCTGGGGTCTGTATTTTATTAGGGTTCCGGTCTGTAGTCTGAATTAATTTAGGGGTCTGGTCTGGGGTCTGTAATTATTTAGTGGTCTGGTCTGTAGTCTGCATTGTTTTAAGGGTCTGTTCTGGGGTCTGTATTTATTTAGGGGTCTGGTCTGGGGTCTGTATTAATTTAGTGGTCTAATCTAGGGTCTGTATTTATTTAGGGGTCTGGTCTGGGGTCTGTATTTATTAAGGGGTCTAGTCTGGGGTCTGTATTTATTTAGGGGTCCGGTCTTGCGTCTGTATTTATTTAGTGGTCTGGTCTGGGGTCTGCAGTTAGTTAGGGGTCTGGTCTGGGTCTGTATTTATTTAGGGGACTGGTCTGTGGTCTCCATTGATTTAGGGGTCTAGTCTGGGATCTGTTATTTATTAGGGGTCTGCTCTGGGGTCTCCATTGATTTAGGGGTCTAGTCTGGGGTCTGTATTTATTTAGGGGTCCGGTCTGAGGTCTGCATTCATTTAGGGGTATAGTCTGGGGTTCTATTTATTTAGGGGTCCAGTCTGGGGTCTGTATTTATTTAGGGGTCTGGTCTGTGGTCTGTATTTATTTATTTAGGGAACTGGTCTGGGGTCTGTATTTATTTAGGGGTCTGGTCTGGGGTCTGTATTTATTTAGGGGTCTAGTCTTGGGTCTGTATTTATTTAGGGGTCTAGTCTTGGGTCAATATTTATTTAGGGGTCTGTTCTGGAGGACTAATCAGTCTCTAGAACAATATTTAAGGTGTTTTATCTCTGACTGTCAATATGATTGGGTCTCCTTCATTTCCCTCGCCAAATTTTCCCTTAATAACCGGGTCAGTAACTTTTCAGGGGTCTCCCCATTTTTCTGTAATTTTGGGTTTAATCCACGGTTCTCCTCTGTTTCACCTGGTGGTTCCAACAATCCCGAGGTAGATCTCGTTCATCGGGAACTGTGCACAGTCTGGGCCCAGGTTCAGAAGAAACTAGAGGCGTCCCAGAGCATACAAAAGCAAAGCACCACACACTTTTCAAAAAGGTGCCAAAGGCGGCGTAAACTGACCAAAAACTTTCCTGCAAATTGAGACTTTTGGGACTTTTCTATGCCAGATAAGCGGCTTAGCAAGGTTAATAAATTCTCCTCTAAGGCTACAGACAGTAATACAATATTTTAATGCAAGGATGTGTACACTCAGTGTCTGACTGAGGTACCTTGGACCCACCAAAGGAAATAATTGTTGGGGGTCTACACTACAAATATATAGAAATAATGTGAACACTCTTAATTGTGTACTAAAAACGTGTGTAGTAAAACAAAGACCAATATTCCCACCATATAGTGACAGATATCAGTCCTACACAGGCATTCTGCAGACCATATACACTACCGTTCAAAAGTTTAGGGTCACTTAGAAATTTCCTTATTTTTGAAAGAAAAGCACAGTTTTTTTCAATGAAGATAACATTAAATTAATCAGAAATCCACTCTATCCATTGTTAATGTGGTAAATGACTATTCTAGCTGCAAACGTCTGGTTTTTAATGCAATATCTACATAGGTGTATAGAGGCCCATTTCCAGCAACCAGTTCTAATGGTACATTGTGTTTGCTAACTGTGTTAGAAGGCTAATTGATGATTAGAAAACACTTGAAAACCCTTGTGCAATTATGTTAGCACCGCTGTAAACAGTTTTGCTGTTTAGAGGTGCTATACAATGACCTTCCTTTGAGCTAGTTGAGAATCTGGAGCATTACATTTGTGGGTTCGATTAAACTCTCAAAATGGCTAGAAAAAGAGAGCTTTCATGTGAAACTCGACAGTCTATACTTGTTCTTAGAAATGAAGGCTATTCCATGCGAGAAATTGCCAAGAAACTGCAGATTTCCTACAACGGTGTGTACTACTCCCTTCAGAGGAGAGCACAAACAGGCTCTAACCAGAGTAGAAAGAGAAGTGGGAGGCCCCGCTGCACAACTGAGCAACAAGACAAGTACATTAGAGTCTCTAGTTTGAGATATAGACGCCTCACAGGTCCTCAACTGGCAGCTTCATTAAATAGTACCCGCAAAACGCCAGTGTCAACGTCTACAGTGAACAGGCGACTCCGGGATGCTTGCCTTCAGGGCAGAGTGGCAAAGAAAAAGCCATATCTGAGACTGGCTAATAAAAGGAAAAGATTAATATGGGCAAAAGCACACAGACATTGGACAGAGGAAGATTGGAAAAAAGTGTTATGGACAGACGAATCGAAGTTTGAGGTGTTTGGATCACACAGAAGAACATTTGTGAGATGCAGAACAACTGAAAAGATGCTGGAAGAGTGCCTGACGTCATCTGTCAAGCATGGTGGAGGTAATGTGATGGTCTGGGGTTGCTTTGGTGCTGGTAAAGTGGGAGATTTGTACAAGGTAAAAGGGATTTTGAATAAGCAAGTCTATCACTCCATTTTGCAACACCATGCCATACCCTGTGGACAGCGCTTGATTGGAGCCAATTTCATCCTACAACAGGACAATGACCCAAAGCACACCTCCAAATTATGCAAGAACTATTTAGGGAAGAAGCAGGCAGCTGGTATTCTATCTGTAATGGAGTGGCCAACGCAGTCACCAGATCTCAACCCCATAGAGCTGTTGTGGGAGCAGCTTGACCGTATGGTACGCAAGAAGTGCCCATCAAGCCAATCCAACTTGTGGGAGGGGCTTCTGGAAGCATGGGGTGAAATTTCTCCCGATTACCTCAGCAAATTAACAGCTAGAATGCAAAAGGTCTGCAATGCTGTAATTGCTGTAATTGCTGCAAATGGAGCATTCTTTGACTAAAGCAAAGTTTGAAGGAGAAAATTATTATTTCAAATAAAAATCATTATTTCTAACCTTGTCAATGTCTTGACTATATTTTCTAGTCATTTTGCAACTCATTTGATAAATATAAGTGTGAGTTTTCATGCAAAATTGTCTGGGTGACCCTAAACTTTTGAACGGTAGTGTAAGTGAATACAGTGCAGTGAAATTCAGTGACTCACAGGTGACATCTTCTCAGATTGGAGTCGTTCATGTTCTCTTTTCTTCTTCATCCGGCCCAGAACGCCATGTTGACTTCCAGACTTTTTCATCTCCAATGCCCAATTGCGAACCACAAGATACGTCATGAAAGTGTTGATGTAACCTGTATACAATGTTCGCGTGACCCAATGTGCCACGTCACAGCGTATTCAAATCATGGAAGCATTCAGTCTACATGACTACCACCCGTCACGGTGCGCATACCTTAGATCAAAATTTTGACATATAACTAACTCTAAACCTCATAAGTTAATTTTCTTTAGCTATTATACTAGGATGTACAATTCTATATTAAAATATTATCATATTAGTCATGTGTCCTAGTATACCCACATCCAGCGATGGGTGGGATGGGTGAAACATAAAATAGTTTTCCATGAGTTTTGGACTGCGATGTGCTGCTGATCTCTCCTTTTGGGGGTAATATACAGGGAATATGGGGGTAATATAAGGGACTCTCATCATCCCTGTATATACCAGCAATCATCGCCATATATAACCACCATTATCCGTATATGTACCAGCCCACCATTATCTCCGTATAAAATCTCCATCACCCCTGTATATACCATTAGGGCGGGCACTGTCAGCTTGCTGTGGCGTGCGGGCATTGTGGCTAAACAAGAAGTAAATGGGGTGGGCATTGAGGACACCGTGGACCAATAGAATGCCTGAAACGCCGGTATATGGGAGAAGTCCAGCAGAATCTGAAAATATGCCTCCTGATTGCTTAAAGGCTATGTACACCTTTGCACTGGTTTTTTTTTAATTGCCTTGTATGTATTGTGCAAAATAAATCACATTTCTAATTGGTCTACCATTTGTCATATGTACCTGCAATGTATTTCAGTTTATGGCCAGCTGCTGTATTCAGTTATCTCTCTAAGGCCCTGTTCACACCTGCGTTGGTGTGTTTCGTTGTTCTGCTCCGTCAGTGGTGCAGAACAAAGGAATAACGGAAGCAGGGATTCTGCTCCTATAGGGAAAGCCTTACGTCACTGTCCATATATGGACAGTGACGGCAGGGGCTCCTCCTGGAGTGAAATCCCTGGGGGAGGGTGGCACCATCTACATGGGCACTGTGTGTGACACTATCTATATGGGCACTGGTGCTTTATATGTGTGCACTGGTACTAGAGGTAGCTAAGGGGGCATTAAACTGTATGGGGGCAGCTATTTGTCATAATTTCTAGCATTCATTCCCTTTAATACTGGCGTTTCATACACCAGTCCTATTAAACAGTTTGCTGGAGTAAGATGCAACACATTTATTAACAGGCGAATGACTCTTAATAAATGTGTTGCATCTTTTAGTTGCAGTGCGGCCTGTCATCAGTACTTTCTACGTGCTGCGGCCTGCTGTACATTTAAAGTACATTTTTCAAATGTATTTTATTGTCTGATTGGGGGGGGCATACAGTCTGATTGGGGGGAGGTATGGGTCTGGCATGGACCTTTGCCTTGTTACGCCCTCCAGAGATAAATCTGAGCCGCATTAAACATATAGATTTCTGCTATAATTGACATCAGTTACTGGCGTAAATTATAGTAAAATTGTTGGCCATTTCTGCTATGCCCCGCTCATTTTTTGCCCCCAAAAATTTTGACATTTGCGCATTTTGTGAATTTTCTACGCTAGTAAACTGTTGTAGAAAGGTTAATATATTCCCCCCAAAGGCTACAGACCGTAATACAATATCTTAATGTAAGGATGTGTACACTTAATTGTGCAGCAACGCTTGTTCTCTCCATTCTATGTCAGTGTGGGAAGTAGATGTCCGGCCTTATGATTTTGTGATATGTGATAGACCCAGAATCCCAATCACCAAACCAAAGAATGCAAAATAAAGACACAAAACATTATAATTGGGTGTTAAATGGTCAAAACTTTTATTATATTATATGACCAAACCCAAAATGGCAAACCTCCGACTCACGAAGAGTCACCCTCCAGCACGCAGGAAAGGAAAAACCCCCTGTGGGGGAAACCTCTAGGGAAACCATGGCTGGAGGATTGCCCTTCCTCTGGGCTTAGAAGGTGCCAAAATATCATTTGTAACAGAATTTGTACATTTTCTCAGATTTTTCAAGGAAAGACAATACAATGAACGAAAGACATAAAACACATAAATCGGCTGATCTGGTTGGCTAGGCGGATGTCTCTCTTCCTTGGCACCCATTAAAATGAATGGGCGATCCACGGATGAGACAGGTCCTCCAGATGCCTCCTTGTAGCACCTGTCTCCGCTCCGGCTAATAGAGGGGGATCTCCTGCTGGAAACCCCCCTCTATTACAGACAACCCGTATGAAGAGGATGGCATCACTGTGATGAAGAAGTGGTCTGGGGTGAAGGGTTTCCCTGCTAGAACCTCCAAATTACATCAGGTCGGTATTGGTGGGGAAGTCAAGCTCAAGGTCCTCAGTCCCATCCAATATGGCGCTGAATGTGGCAGTAAAACCTTCTAATATGGAATCTTCTTTATGTCATAAACATTTGTATTTATGACATCAGCACCTTCATCATCATTACTACAGGAGTTTATTACCACTGTACAACTCATACATTGTGACGTCACCCACAGTGGTCTGAAGTGTTAACCCTTTAATGACTGGCAGTGTACTTACCACAGAGGCCATAAAGCTGAATAGAACATATCAGCGGCCATAAAGGAAAAGGGATAATGCAGGGAGCATCTCCGCACAAGAACTATCCATGACAAAGGGTTGTCCAGGATGAGATAACTTGTCTGCTTTCTCCAAACACCAGCACCACACCTGTCCATAGGTTGTGTGTGGTATTACAGCTCATTACCATTCACTTCAATGGAGCAAACCTGCAATACCAGATACAACCTGTGGATAGGTGTGGTGCTGTATTTGGAAGAAAGCAGACATATTTTTCTAATCGTGCACAGCTCCTGTTAGAAATAGTTCTAAAAAAGTGGGGGGAGAAGGAGAAGAAGGGGGGAGGGAAAGAAGAAATTAAAAAAAGGGAAAAAGAGGAACTCTGAGGTAAAAGAAATCAAACTAGACTGAAAGGAGTCTGCTGGAGGTGCCAGATGGAAAGACAGATTTCTGCTATGGGGACCAGATTAGTTGAAATGTATCTTGAAGGGGGGCTTCAGAGAGTGGGTTTTAACCCCTTCCCGCCCTATGAAGTGCTGTTGCATTGAAAAACTATGCAGTTCATCTTCGAATGCAGCGTCACAAAAACAAATTATTTTGTAAAAAATAAAACTATATAAATTTGGTATCGCCATAATCGTAACGACCTGCAGAATCAAGTTATCATGCAATTCATGCCGCCCGATGAACACTGTAAAATCAAAACAGATATGGCGGAATTACAGGTTTTTTTAATACATTATATGGTACATTAGTCCGCATGGTAAATTCCACATAAACAGCGCCATTCATCGGTTAACTGTATAAATGATACCAGTTCAAGTGACCTTTATCGAAAAACACCATAAGAAATGTTTTCACAATTAACCTTCTAATTGGGCCTAGCATGTGTGATACTGTCTGCTAAGCCGTTGTATCTAAGCATATTATATGTGATACTGTCTGCTGAGCCGCTGTCTCTTATCAAGTAGCAGAGCTATCAGGTGTCATAGTGTAATGAAA